>NW_027649786.1:3770004-4059835 GCF_965287045.1 Carcharhinus amblyrhynchos
GTCTCCATCATTGAACGCAATGCCAGGATCATTAAATGGCTGTACAGCTGCCGCGAGGCCAACAGCGCACAGAGTGAGCTGTCTGTCTGAGCAGGTCTTTGGGTTATCCCGTGTTCTGCCCCCACACCCCCCACATCCTGGCCTTGCTGCCCCCAAGCCACATTCTGGCCTCACCAACCCCCTCGCCACAACTGTATGCCCCCCTTGTTCCCACTCCCCCTCCCCTTGCTCCTCCTCTCCTCCTCACCCTGGTCCTGCTCCCTCACACCCACACCATGCCCTAGCCTCGCTGCCCCCCCATGCCACATCCTGTCCTCGCTAAATGTCCCCTGGTCGCCTCCCCCAAACACACACACACACTCTGCCCTGGCATCGCTCCCCGCCCCCTTTCACACCATGCCCTGACTTTGCTGCCCTCACGCCACTTCTTGGCCTTGCCAAACCCCACACTCCCCACTGTACTCTCCCCTCCCCTGCTCCTCTCCGTCCACATCCAGCCCTGCTCCCTCACACCCAAACCACACCCTACATAAGAACATAAGAAATAGGAGTAGGCCATCTAGCCCTTCGAGCCTGCCCTGCCATTCAATAAGATCATGGCTGATCTGAAGTGGATCAGTTCCACTTTCCCGCTTTCTCCCCATAACCCTTAATTCCCTTGTCTATTAGAAACCTATCCACCCGTGACTTAAATATATTCAGCGAGGCAGCCTCCACCATTTCAACGGGCAGAGAATTCCAGAGACTCACCACCCTTTGAGTAAAGAAGTTCCTCCTCAACTCCGATTTAAACTGCACCCCCCCCTCCCCCTATCTTGAGGCTGTGCCCTCTCGTCCTGCTATCCTTTCTAAGCAAGAAGAATCTCTCTACCTCTACCCTATCCATCCCCTTCATTATGTTGTATGTCTCTATAAGTCCCCCCATAGCCTTCTAAACTCCAAACTCCTAGCCTTGCTGGAGTACTTCCAGAAGCCGGCGAGGAAGGTGCCTCCCACCCTGAACGCGGTGGAGAGGCTGAGGGCCGACTTCTAAACTCCTAGCCTCGCTGGGCGCACCCCAAACCTAGCCTCACTGCACCCTACCCTTGCTCCCTTCACCACTCTGACCCTGTCTCCCCACCTCCCCCCCCCCCTCCCCCCAACACCATGCCCTAGCCTCGCTGGCCCCACACCACATCCTGGCCTCAGTAAACCCGCCCACACTCTGCTCTTGCATCGCTCCCCCAACCCCCTCCGCACCACACCCTGACCCTGAACCCCCTTCCACATCATGCCCTAGCCTCCCTGGTCCAATGCCACATCCTGGTCTCACTAAACCTACCACACTCTGCCCTCGCATTGCTCCCCCAACCCCTTCCACACCACACCACACCACACCCCGGCCCTGCACCCCACCCCACGCCGCACCCCGCCTCGTCGGTGCTCGAGGAGGCTGGATGTAGCACTTGGGGCGAACAGGATCAAAGGTAATGGGGAGAAAGCAGGAGTGGGCTATTGAGTTGGATGATCTGCCATGATCGTAATGAATGACGGAGCAGACTCGAAGAACCAGGAGAAGGCTCTATGTTTCCCCACACCACATCCTGGCCTTGGCAACCAGCCCCCTCCCCCGCCCTGGCATCGCTCCCCTGTCATGTCGGCTGCCTCACAGTGCCAGGGAGCCAGGTTCAATTCCCAGCTTGGGTCACTGTGTGGACTCCGCACATTCTCCCCATGTCTGTGTGGGTTTCCTCCCTCAGTCCGAAAGATATACTGGTTAGGTGCATTGGGCCATGCTAAATTCTCCCTCAGTGTACCTGAACAGGCACCGGAGTGTGGCAACTAGGGGATTTTCACAGTAACTTCATTGCTGTGTTAATGTAAGCCTACTTGTGACACTAATAAATAAACTCTATAAATAAATGTCCTAACTATCCCTCCCCAGCATCACTCACCTCCCTCCCCCCACCTCACTCCACCCTCACCTTGTCTCTCCCTTGTTTCATATATAGCTGTTATGTAAAGGAGGACATCAGAGAACTATAGCAGTTACTGAATCTTTATAGATTATTCTTTCTGAAGGTGACAGAATCATGGCACCAGAATGAATTCAATTGAGTTGCAGTTTGCTGTAGATTTGAGAATTGCTGCTAACAATGACAAATGAACGATTTAGATCCAGAGTAGAAGTTCAGGAATCAGAAAGGCTATTGTGTACGGTGACCCCATACAGATATTGGAAAGCGACTGGTGTGTCCTGCCAACAGTTGAGGAGAAATGGGGGTAAAAACGAGAGAAGGAAGATTCAGATGGCTGGATAACATTGATGCGTGAACTGAAGGTCTGAAGAAAGAGAAGGAGGAAATTGAAGGCCACAAATAAACAGTCAACATTCTGTGACATTGCTGATCAAGTCAGAGCAATACGCTGTTGGGAAATGTGAAGAGGTAGTTTGCTGCTTACAGAATGTGTTTTTAATTGGAATATTGTAGGATTTGCCCATCAAATTGCACAATTGGTCACATTTCTGTGCAAATAAATTTTTGATCCTGATTATCATTCACACCCATGTCCTTTGTTAATCTACCTTAACACGTTAAAATGCACCATACTCAGCAAATTAGCAAGAGGTCAAATATTACACAATACAGCATGTTAGATGAAAGAATTGAGCATTGGACAATGCGCAACCTGCCTTCCACCAAAAAGTTGTTGACCCAATTTCCTGCCTCTGTTAAATCCAGGAGCGAGCAGATTCCTGACATTTCAGAATCCCACGTGACCCTCCCGTGTGTCCAATCCTGAGCACCAAACCTTGGGGAGAATATCAAGCCTTGTGTGGTCCAGGGGGTTTACAGAGGATAAGGACCACACTTATGCCAGGATGAGAGATGCTGGTCATGTGGAAAGATTGGAGAAGTTGGGATTTTTCTCCAGGAAAAATCTGTTTCCAGCTTTCAAAAGGGAAATGGGATAAATACTTGAAATTGAAGAGTTTTACCTCTGGGGAAATAGCAGGGATGAGACTAATTGGATAGCTGTTTCAAAGAGCTGTGATGATGAGCTAAATAACCTGCTCTAATAGGGTGACACAGTGGTTAGCACTGCTGCCTCACAGCATCAGGGACCCAGGTTCAATTCCTGGCTTGGATCATTGTCTCTGCGGAGTATGCATGCTCTCTCCATGTCTGCATGGGTTCCTCCAGCTGTTCCAGGACTGCGCAGTGAGTGCTGTTTGACTGAGAGGAGTGCTTTTGGAGTTGAGTGAACACGGAGTTAGGTGAATTGGGCAGCAGAGGCTACAAGAGAGAGTGCTGATTGGTAAGTTTTTTTTCTTTTTGCTCTTGGCAGTGTACTTGTTGGTATACACTACAATAGTGTTTCTGTGTAATTTCTGTGGTTTATAGTTTGGAAAGGTTATATTTGGTAGTAACAAGCAGGAAATAAGGGCCCTAGAAAATAGGATATAATCTGAAACAAAACAGTTTTCAAAAGTTTAAATTAAAGGATTGACATGACAGGAGAACTCCAAGCCATGGTTTGCTCCTCTTGCTCCATGTGGGAGGCTGGGAACAGTTCCAGTTCCCTGGGTCAGCATATGTGCAGGAAGTGTCTCCAGCTACAGCTCCTGGAAGCCCAAGTTTCAGAGCTGGAGCAGCAGCTGGAGACACTGTGGAGCATCCATGACTCAAGAGATTATCGTGGATAGAGAGGTGGTCACACCGCAGGCTCAGACTCCGCAGGCATGAAAGGAATGGATGACCACCAGACAGAGCAAGAGAGATAGACAGTACAGGAATCTCCTGTGGCCATTCCCCTGCAGAACAGATATACCGTTTTGGATACTGTTGAGGGGAATGACTGCTCTAGGGAAAGTATACAGGGAGCTAGGAAGAAAGTTAAGAAATCAGACCTCAAAAGTAATGATCTCAGGATTACTACCGGTGTCACATACTAGTCTGAGTAGAAATGACGGGATAGAACATAGAACATTACAGCGCAGAACAGGCCCTTCGGCCCACGATGTTGCGCCGACCAGTTACAAAAACAATGACCCACTAGCCTATACCAATCCCTTTTCGTCCATAAACCTATCCAGAGATCTCTTAAACGCCCCCAAACTAGACGCATATACAACTGCAGCAGGCAGGGCATTCCAATCCCTCACCACCCGCTGGGTAAAGAACCTACCCCTGACATCCGTCCTGTAGCTACCCCCCCTTAATTTAAAGCCATGCCCCCTCGTGCTAGCTTTCTCCATCCGAGGAAAAAGGCTATCACTATCCACCCTATCTAAACCTCTAATCATCTTATATGTTTCAATAAGATCCCCTCTTAGCCGCCTTCTTTCCAACGAAAACAACCCTAGATCCCTCAGTCTCTCCTCATAGGACCTCCCCACCATACCAGGCAACATCCTAGTAAACCTCCTCTGCACCCTCTCCAACGCCTCCACATCCTTCTTGTAATGCGGGGACCAGAACTGCACACAGTACTCCAAGTGCGGCCGCACTAGAGTAGTGTACAGTTGCAACATTACACTGCGACTCCTAAATTCAATCCCCCTACCAATAAACGCCAAGACACCGTACGCCTTCTTGACAACCTTATCTACTTGATTCCCAACTTTCAGGGATCTATGTACACACACACCTAGATCCCTCTGTTCATCCACACTATTCAAAGTCCTCCCGTTAGCCCTATACTCGACACATCTGTTGCTCCTACCAAAGTGAATTACCTCACACTTCTCCGCATTAAATTCCATCCGCCACCTCTCGGCCCAGCTCTGCAACCTATCTAAGTCTCCCTGCAGACTATGACACCCTTCCTCACAATCTACCACACCTCCAACTTTGGTGTCATCAGCAAATTTACTAATCCACCCAACTATACCCTCATCCAGATCATTAATAAAAATTACAAACAACAGTGGCCCCAAAACAGATCCCTGAGGCACACCACTCGTAACTGCACTCCATGATGAATATTTACCATCCACCACCACCCTCTGTCTCCTATCTGATAGCCAATTCCTGATCCAACTTCCTAGATTACCCACAATCCCATACATCTGCATTTTCTGCAGAAGCCTACCATGGTGAACCTTATCGAACGCCTTACTAAAATCCATGTATACCACGTCAACTGCCTTACCCCCATCCACCTCTTTGGTCACCTTCTCAAAAAACTCAATAAGGTTAGTAAGGCACGACCTACCTGCTACAAAACCATGCTGACTATTTCTAATCAATTCATTACACTCCAAATAACTATAAATCCTATCCCTAATAATTTTTTCTAAAACCTTGCCCACAACAGAAGTAAGACTCACCGGTCTATAATTCCCGGCAAAGTCTCTGTTCCCCTTCTTAAACAATGGGACAACATTCGCTATCCTCCAATCCTCTGGGACTACACCAGAGACCAATGACGACCTGAAGATCTGAGCCAGAGGCTCTGCAATCACCTCTCTAGCCTCCCAGAGAATCCTAGGGTAGATCCCATCCGGACCAGGGGACTTATCTATTTTCAGCCCCTCAAGAATTTCCAGCACATCCTCTTTATCAACCGTAATACTGTCTATTTTAAAAATCAGATTTGATTTGATAAATCAGATAAATACGTGGCTGAAGAGATGGTGTCAGGGAGAGGGTTTCAGATTGGGACCAGTTCTTGGAGAGATGGGACCTGTACAAATTGGAGAGGTTACACCTGGGCAGAACTGGGACTGATGTCCTAGGGGAGTGTTTAAGAGCAGCTGGGGAGGGTTTAAACTAACATGTCAGGAGGATGGGAACCAATGTAAGGAGTCCGAGAAGGAGGGAGCAAGGACAAAATGTGGGGAGAAGATTCCAACTACATAAAAAATCAGGAAAAAAGTTAAAAGGAAGGAGAACTCAGGAGATATTATTAATGGAAGTATTAGAATTCAAAAAAGATACAAAAACTAGCATAAGGGCACTTTATCTGAATGCTTGTAGCATTTGAAACAAGGTAAATGAGTTGATAGCACAAATCATTGCAAATGAATATGATTTAGTGGCCATTACAGAGACATTCTTGCAGGTTGGTCACGACCGGGAGTTACATATCCAGGGGAATCAGACTGTTCGGAGGCACTGACAGGAAGGCAAGAGAGGTGATGGATATCACCTCCAATATTTAAGGGTGACATCAGGGCAGTAGTGAGAGATGATATAGGTTCTATGGAAAAAAAGGTTGGATCCATTTGGGTGGAAATTAGGAATAGTAAGGAGAAAAATTCACTGATGGGCATAGTCTATAGACCATCAAATAGTGGCATCGTGGTGGGGGCGAGAAATTAACAAAGAAATAATTCCTGCATGTAAAAATGGTACAGCAATTATCATGGGGGATTTTAATCTACATATCAATTGGTCAAAACCAGTTTGGTCAAGGCAGCCTTGAGGAGGAGTTTATAGAATAGCTTCCTTGATAGCTTCCGTGATAGCTTCCTTGAACAGTATGTAATGGAACCTATAAGGGAACAAGCTATCCTAGATCTGATCCTGTGTAATGAGACGGGAATAATTAATGATCTTACAGTTAGGGATCCTCTTGGAAGAAGCAATCACAGTATGGTTGAATTTAAAATACAGATGGAGCGTGAGAAGGTAAAATCCAATCCCAGTGTCTTGTGCTTAAACAAAGGAGACTAAAGGGATTAGAGAGGTATTGGCTAAGGTCGACTGGGAGCAAAAACTTTATGTGGGACAGTTGAGGAACAGTGGAGGACTTTCAAAGTGATCTTTCACAATGCTCAGCAAAAGTATACACCAGTGGTAAGGAAGGACTGTAGAAAAAGAGATAGTCCGCCATGGATATCTAAGGAAATAAAGGAGGGTATCAGATTGAAAGAAAATGCATACAAAGTGGCAAAGATTAGTGGGAAATCTTTAAAGGTCAACAGAAAGCCACAAAAAAACTATAAAGAAAAGTAAGATGGATTATGAGAGTAAATTAGTTCAGAATATAAAAACAGATAGCAAAGGTTTCTACAAATATATAAAACAAAAATGGCTAAAGTAAACATTGGTTCTTTAGAGGATGAGAAGAGGGATGTAATAACTGGAAATGAGGACATGGCTGACGCATTGAATGGGTATTTTGTGATGGTCTTCACAGTGGAAAACACAAATAACATGCCAAAAATTGATGACAGGAAGACTGTGGCAGGTGAGAACCTAGAAACTATTATTATCATGAAAGAGGTAATGTTGGGCAAGTTGATGGAGCTAAAGATAGACAAGTCTCCTGGTTCTGATGGAGTGCACCCCCAGGTACTAAAAGAGATGGCGAGAGAAATAACAAATGCACTGGTGATAATTTATCAAAATTTGCTAGACTCTGGGGTGTTTCCCATAGATTGGAAAACAGCAAATGTGATGCCACTGTTTAAAAAAGGAGGTAGACAAAAGGCAGGTAATTATAGGCCAGTTAGCTTAACTTCTGTAGCAGAAAAAATGCTTGAATCTATCATCAAGAAATAGTGAGACAGCTGGATATAAATTGTTCCATTGGTAAGACACAGCATGGGTCCATTAAGGGAAAGTCATGTTTGACTAATTTGGTGGAATTCTTTGAGAACATTACATGTGCAGTGGACAATGGGGAACCTGTGGATGTGGTGTATCTGGATTTCCAGAAGGCATTTGACAAGGTGCCGCACCAAAGACTGCTACATAAGATAAAGGTGCATGGTGTTATGGGTAATGTATTAGCATGAGTAGAGGATTGGTTAACTAACAGAAAGCAAAGAGTGGGGGTAAATGGGTATTTTTTCTGGTTGGCGATCAGTGACTAGTGGTGTGCCTCAGGGATCAGTGTTGGGATCGCAATTGTTTATGATTTACATAGATGATTTGGAGTTGGGGACCAAGTGTAGTATGTCAAAATTTGCAGTTGACACTAAGATGAGTGGCAGAGCAAAGTGTGCTGAGGACGCTGAAAGTCTGCAAAGGATCTAAGTGATTGGGCCAGGATCTGGCAGATGGAGTACAATGTTGGTAAATGTGAGGTCATCCATTTTGATAGGAATAACAGCAAAATGGATTATTATTTAAATGGTTAAAAATTGCAGCATGCTGCTGTGCAGAGGGACCTGTGTAGGAATCTCAAATTCATGTTGCAGCTTTATAGAACCTTAGGCCACACTTGGAATATAGTGTTCAATTCTGGTTGCCACATTACTAGTAGGATGTGGAGGCTTTGGCGAGGGTACAGAAAAGACTTATCAGGATGTTGCCTGGTATGGAGAGCATTAGCTACGAGGAGAGGTTGGAGAAACTTAGTTTGTTCTCACTGGAGCGATGGAGGTTGAGGGAAGTCTACAGGTTGATAGAAGTCTACAAGATTGAGAGGCATGGACAGAGTGGATAGTCAGAAGCTTTCTCCCAGGGTGGAAAAGTCAACTATTAGGGGGCACAGGTTTAAAGTGCGAGGGGCAAGGTTTAAAGGAGATGTACAAGACAGATATTTTACATAGAGAGTAGTGGGTGCCTGGAACTCGTTGCTGGGGGAGGTAGTGGAAGTGGACATGGTAGTGACTTTTAAGGGGCACCTTGACAAATCCAATGAATAGGATGGGAATAGAGGGATATGGTTCCTGGAAGGGTAGGGGGTTTTAGTTCAGTCAGGCAGCATGATCGGTGCAGACTTGGAGGGCCGAAGGGCCTGTTCCTGTGCTGTTATTTTCTTTGTTTTCTGTTCTCTGGGAATAGACAAGATAGAAGAGAGAAGTTGTTTTCACTGGCGGGCAAAATGAGAACTAGGGGACATGGCCTCAAAACAAGGGGAAGCAGATTTAGGACTGAGTTGAGGAGGAACTTCTTCACACAAAGGGTTGTGAATCTGTGGAATTCCCTGCCCAGTGAAGCAGTTGAGGCTACTTCATTGAATGCTTTTAAGGCAAGGATAATAAATTTTTGAACAGTAAAAGAATTAAGGGTTATAGTATGCGGGTGGGTAAGTGGAGCTGAGTCCACAAAAAGATCGGCCATGGTCTTATTGAATGGCAGAGCAGGCTCGAAGGGCCAGATGGGCTACTCCTGCTCCTAGTTCTTATGTTCTTGTGTTCCGGTTTCCTCCTACAGTCTGAAAGACATACTGGTTAGGTGCATTCTTCCTCAGAGTACGGAGTGTTGTGACTAGGGGATTTTCACATTAACTTAACATTAACTTTTCACATTAACTTCATTGCTGTGTTAATGTCAGTCTACTTGTGACTAATAAATAAACTTTAAAAGTCAACAATGCCAGAGGAGATGGATTGGATTATGTAGCATGTTACATTATGGTCTGACTGAACAATGCCTACTAACTTGTTCTGAATACAATTTTCACTCTAAAATTTGGGCCATGATTTATTCAGTAGTGAGAGAGGTGATCTTACTGGTAGTGGTTAACATAACATAGTGTTTAACATAAGCAGGAAATTGCGAGGCATCTTGAAGGGAATTGCTTGATAGGGCGGACGCAACACGGTTTCATTAAAGGGAAGTCGTGATGATGAATGGGATGGATAGGATAGAGGTGGAGAGACTCTTCCCGCTCAAAAAAGACAGTAGGACTAGGGGGCACAGCCTCAAGATAAAGGGGAGGCGGTTTAGAACGGAGTTGAGGAGGAACTTCTTCACTCAAAGGGTGGTGAATCTCTGGAATTCTCTGCCCGTTGAAGTGGTGGAGGCTGCCTAGCTAAATATTTTTAAGAAGCGGGTTGATGGGTTCTTGATAAGAGAGGGGATTAAGGGTTATGGGGAGAGGGCGGGAAAGTGGAACTGAGCCACAACAGATCAGCCATGATCTTATTGAATGGCGGGGCAGGCTCGAAGGGCTAGATGGCCTACTCCTGCTCCTATTTCTTATGTTCTTATGTTCTTATGTGTCTGACAAATTTACCGGAGTTCTATGAGGATGTGTCTAGGGCAGTGGATAGAGGAGAGCCGGTGGATGTGGTCTTTCTGGATTTTCAGAAGGCGTTTGACAAGGTACCTCACAAGAGGTTATTGCAGAAGGTCAGGGGACATGGAGTTGGGGGTAGGGTGTTAGCGTGGATAGAGGATTGGTTGTCAAATAGGAGGCAGAGAGTGGGGGTCAATGGGTGCTATTCGGATTGGCGGTTGGTGACTAGTGGGGTGCCCCAGGGGTCGGTGCTGGGGCCTCAGCTATTTACCATTTATATAGATGATCTGGAGGAGGGAACCGAGTGCAGGGTGTCGAAATTTGCTGATGACACCAAGATTGGGGGAAAGGCAAATTGTGCGGAGGGTGTGGAGAGTCTGCAGAAGGATCTAGATAGGCTGGGCGAATGGGCCAGGAAATGGCAAATGGAATTTAATGTTGGCAAGTGTGAGGTGGTCCACTTTGGTAGGAAGAATGGTAGGAAGGACTATTACTTACGTGGCGAAAAACTGCAGCAGGCGACGGTGCAGAGGGACCTCGGGGTCCTTGTGCATGAGTCGCAAAAACCCAGCTTGCAGGTGCAGCAGGTGGTCAGGAAGGCGAATGGGATGCTGGCCTTCATAGCGAGGGGGATTGAATATAAAAGTAGGGAGGTCTTGCTGCAGCTGTATAGGGCATTGGTGAGGCCGCAGCTGGAGTACTGTGTGCAGTTTTGGGCGCCGCACCTGTGCAAGGATATTTTGGCCCTGGAGGGAGTGCAGAGGAGGTTTACTAGGCTGATACCGGAGTTGAGGGGGTTGAGCTATGAGGAGAGGCTGAATAAACTAGGCTTGTACTCGCTAGAGTTTAGAAGAATATGGGGAGATCTCATTGAGACGTATAAGATGATGAATGGGATGGATAGGATAGAGGTGGAGAGACTCTTCCCGCTCAAAAAAGACAGTAGGACTAGGGGGCACTGCCTCAAGATAAAGGGGAGGCGGTTTAGAATGGAGTTGAGGAGGAACTTCTTCACTCAAAGGGTGGTGAATCTCTGGAATTCTCTGCCCGTTGAAGTGGTGGAGGCTGCCTCGCTAAATATTTTTAAGAAGCGGGTTGATGGGTTTTTGATAAGAGAGGGGATTAAGGGTTATGGGGAGAGGGCGGGAAAGTGGAACTGAGCCACAACAGATCAGCCATGATCTTATTGAATGGCGGGGCAGGCTCGAAGGGCTAGATGGCCTACTCCTGCTCCTATTTCTTATGTTCTTATGTTCTTATGAGATACCTCATGCTTAACCTTCTAAGCAGAGTCTTGTGAAGGTTGGTTTAGCTCAGTTGCTGGACAGTTGATTCATGGTGCCAACAGTGTGGGTTCAATTCCCGCACTGGCTGAGATTATTCAACCTTTCCCCTCGCCTGAGGTTTGGTGACCCTCAGGTTAAGTCACCACCAGCCAGCACTTTGTCAAAGAGGAGAGATTATGGTACCCTGGGACAATGGCGACTTTCAAGCAGGGGCTAAAGCTGGAATTTCTCATTTTTCTTATCCTGCACTTGGCTAGTAGCAGTGTGGACAATGAAACTCTCACACAAAGAGCACCTGAGGTCAGGACCTTCAGTGAGAGAACTCATGCTCTAGTTTGACTTACAATCAACTGATATGAAGAACAGTCCCCTCATATATATAAAACCAAAAGAGAAAACGCTGGAAAATCTCAGCAGATCTGGCAGCATCTGTAAGGAGAGAAAAGAGTCCAGATGGCTCTTTGTCAAAGCCTTTATATATCCTTACTGCTCAATACTCTCTCACCTCATTAACTTAGGGGACTGCACAATGTCAGATGCCCACACGGGACACAAAACAACGTGTGCATAGAAATCTGAAACAGAAAATGCTGGAAATATTTTGCAGCAAGAAATGCATGGAGGTGAACACACCTGGTGCAGCAAGGTCAGCTAACTGTGTGCCTTGAGGAGTGAAGCTGGGACCTTACTGGTTTGTATAACTCTGTTACTCACTGGACTAATTCAGAGCCAATGAGGGCGTGGGGCAGCAGTCAAAGACGTCAATCCCATTATATAATTGGAGAAACAAGATGGCAAAAAATGAACGCAAATACACAAAGCAATATCTCAAAAATGAATGTTGATCACTCAAACATTGAGTTTTTGGAGCTAAGAAACTAAGTTACAAATAATGCCTCCCCTCAGCTCTCTGTGCTAAAGAAGATAGCCAACGTGCAGACACCCTCTTGCTCCGGCAAGTGCAATTTGTTGGCCGTCCATCACAGTGCTAATGACGTGCACAGGATGGTTCTCCAGCTTAATCTCCCCCAGGACCTGTATATATGAGAGAGAGAGAGACCATGGTTATCTCCAAAGCAACAGAAACAGATGACACTCTAGCCTATCAAAAAAAATTATCTAGTCATTCTCACATTACTATCTGCTTGTGTAAAATTGCTAAACACAATTTAGCTGCTGTGTTTCTTACAGCAATGGCTGCACTTCAAGAATGTACTTCACTGACTGTTAACCACTTTGAAATGTCAGTGATTGTGAAAAGCGCTACATGAATCAAAAGTCTACCTCTTTAATATCTCTGTAGTATCTCTGTCTTTGTTGTTTTCTATGATGTACACAATGCCTGACAGACTGATCCTCACACAGGAACACAAGCAGAGAACCATGCAGCCCGCTCCAGAGCTGATTTTGTTCATTCTTGGTACATGGGCATCCTTAGTTGGCCAGAATTTATTGCCCATCCTTAGTTGCCCTTGTTCAGAGGGCAGTTGAGAGTCAACCACATTGCTGTGGCTCTGGAATCACAGACCAGGTAAGGATGGCAGATTTCCTTCCCTAAAGGACATTAGTTAATCAGATGCGCTTTTCCGATAATTGACAATGGTTTCATGGTCATCAGTAGACTCTTAATTCCAGATTTTTTTATTGAATTCAAATTCCATCATCTGCAGTGTTGGGATTTGAAGCCGGGTGCCCAGAACATCAGCTGAATTTCTGATTAATAGTTCAGTGATAATATCACTAGGCCATTGCCTCCCCATATATCTTAAGCCTTCAGTTCCCAGCTTGCTCCGCAGACCCCATAATTTGCTGAAACACCAAAAATCTGTCTATCCTAGACCTAAATATCTTCAACAATGGAACATCTACAACCTTCTGAGGTAGAGAATTCCAAAGGTTTGCAACCCTTTTAAGCTGGAGAAATGATTCCTTATTCTCAGTCCTTATCCTGGGACTGTGCCCATTTTCTAGATTACCCAGCCAGCAATAACAACCACTCGGTGTCTACCCTTTCAGAATCTCATATGTTTCAATGAGATCAACCCTCGTTCTTCTGAACTCCAGAGAATATAGATCCAATTCACTCAGCTTCTCATAGGACAACCCTCTTGTGTCCAAGACACAGTACTGTACTGTTTCCAATGATAGTACATCCTGCCATTTGTGATTAAGGCCAACAAGCTATTTGCCTACCTGGATGCTCGCTATGACTGTAATGCTAACTTGGTGGAACGTGCAGACACATCCAAATCTCTCTGCACATCAACATTTAAGGCTTTAGAAACAAGGATTCTTTTTTGGAAGCAGCTACAGACCAGGAAATAAGGGAGGAACTCAGGAAAATTAGTCACCAGAGAAGTAATACCAAATAAATTGTTGGAGTCACAGGCTGAGAAGAGCTCAGATCCTAACGGACATCCTCCTAAGGTCTTTGGGGAGGCAGTGGCACAGTGGTATTGTCGTTGGACTAGTAATCCAAAGACCAAGGTAAATGCACCGGGGACATGGGTTCAAATCCCACTATGGCAGATGGTGAAATTTGAATTCAATAAAAATCTGGAATTAAAAGTCTCATGATGACCATGAAAGCATTGTCAGTTGTTGTAAAAACCCATCCGGTTCACTAATGTTCTTTCAGGAAGGAAACCTGTTGTCTTTACCTGGTCTGGCCTACATGTGACTCCCAGGCCCACAGCAATGTGGTTGACTCTTAAATGGCCTCCAGGGATGCTGGCCCAGCCAGCATCACCCATACTCCATGAATAAGTAAAAAAAAGTGTCCAGTGAGATAGTTGATTCATAATTTTAATTCTCCTGGATTCATGGGACTTCCCATAAAATTGAATGATAGCAAATGTAAATCCATTTTCAAAATGAGAGGGAGACAAAGTAGGAAACTATACGATAGTTAGAACAAAGAACAAAAACGGCCCGGGAAACAGGCCCTTCGGCCCAACGAGCCCGTGCCGCCATTTTAACATTACCAGTCCCCCCCTCCCACCCATGACCCTTATCTATTGTTTTATGGCAATCCACATTGAGAGAAACTAATTTAGGGACAATTTAGTACTTCCAGTCAGCCTAATAGCACATCTTTGGGGTGTGGGAGGAAACCGGAGTTAGCCTAACATCTGTCAGGAAAATGTTAGAAGCCATTATCAAAGAATTTATAGCAAATGGATAAGTTTAAGGCAATTGGGCAAAGTCAACATGGTTTTGTGATAAGAAAATAATCCAAAGGTGAGTTGGTTAGGTGGATTGGCTACGCTAAATTGTCCCTTAGTGCCCAAAAATGTGTAAGTTAGGAAGATTAACAGGGTAAATATTTGGAATACAGGGATAGGAACTGGGTGGTCTGTCGGAGAGTCAATGCAGACCGGTTGCGCTGAATGGCCTCCCCTTGCTCTATAGGCATTCTATGAAAATCATGTTTAATCGACTTATTTGAATTCTTTGAGGAAGTAACCTGTATCGTGGATAAAGGGGAACCAGTGGATGTGAATCTGGCTAAGTTAGGGGTTCCACTCGCATACACACAGGGCAGGGTAGGTGTAGGAGGATGCGGCGGCATGGGCTCGTTGGGCCGAAGGGCCTGTTTCCTGTGCTGGGTTGTTCTTTGTTCTTTGTTCTTTGTACTGTGCTTAGATTTCAGAAGGCATTCTTTAAAGTGTCAAAGTAAAGGTTACTGCAGACAATAAAAGCTCATGTTATAAGGGGGTAACACTGGAATGGATAGACAATTGGCTGTTTAACAGGAGTAGGCATAAATGTGTGTTTCAGGTGGACAAGATGTGATGAATGGTGAGCCACAGGGATCAGTGCTGGGACCTTAATTGTTTACAATTTACATCAGTGACTTGGATGAAGGAAAGTATTTGCCAAATTTGCTGATGACATAAAGATAGGTCAGAAAGTAAATTCTGAAGAGGCCATAAGGAAGATATAAAATAGGTTAAGTGAGTGGGAAATATCTGGCAATATAATGGGATAATGTGAAATTGTTCATTTTTGCAGGAAGAATAATTAAATGATGAGATTGCAGAGGGATCTGGGTGTCCAAGTGCATGAATCAAAAAAGGTTAATATACAGACACAGGATAG
Source organism: Carcharhinus amblyrhynchos (assembly GCF_965287045.1). Taxonomy (NCBI): domain Eukaryota; kingdom Metazoa; phylum Chordata; class Chondrichthyes; order Carcharhiniformes; family Carcharhinidae; genus Carcharhinus; species Carcharhinus amblyrhynchos. The sequence continues at coordinate 3,785,295 of NW_027649786.1, forward strand.
TTAATAGTGTGTTATCTTTTTTTGCAAGAGGAATTGAAACAAAGGTAGGGAGGTTATACTTCAGTTGTATATGGCAATAGTGAGACCACATCCAGAATACCTTTTGGTGACCTTAATTAAGGGAAGATGTAATTGTATTGGAAGCAGTTCGGAGAAGGTTTACTAGACTAATTCTTGAAATGGCAGGTTGTCTCACGAGGAGAGATTGGACAAACTAGGTTTATATCCCCTAGAGTGTAGAAGAGTGAGAGGCGACTTGATTGAAACATACAAGATCCTGAGGGGTATTGACAGGGTTGATGTGGAAAGGATATTTCTTCTTAGAATCATAGAGGTTTACAGTGTGGTAAGGCCACACTTGGAATATTGTGTACAGTTCTGGTCACCCTATCATTAGAAAGAGTGCAGAAAAGATTTACTAGCATGCTACTGAGACTTGAAGGATTGAGTTATAAGGACAGGCTGGATAGACTGAGACTTTTTCCCTGGAGCATAGAAAGCTTAGGGGTGATCTTATAGAGGCCTATAAAATAATGAGGGGCATTGATTAAAGTCAACATCTTTTCCCAAAGTAGGGAAGTCTAAAACTAGAGGGCATAGGTTTAAGATGAGAGGGGAAAGACACAAAAGGATCCAAGGGGTCAATTTTTTCACACAGAGGGTGGTGAATGCTTGGAACAAGCTGCGAGAGGTAGTAGTAGATGTGGGTACAATTCCATCTTTTAAATAGCATTTAGACAGTTACATGGGTAAGATTAGTATAGAGGGATATGGGCCAAATGTTGTGGAAGAATCTGGAACCGGGGGCACAGATTTAAGGTCGGGGCAGGAGATTTGAGGAGAGGGTGATGGGAACCCTCAACATTTAAGAAATATTTGGATGAGCACTTGAAACACCACAGCATACATGGCTATGGAGCGAGTGCTGGAAAATGGGATTAGTATACATAGGGGCTTGGTGGCTGACACAGACACGATGGGCCGAAGAGCCTCTTCCTGTGTTGTAAAGCTCTATGACCTCCCTGCATAAATCCCCCTATCTCTAAAACTATCCTCAAATTTAACTTCCATCCCATGCTAATCTCAGCACTCAATGTTGGATCTTTGCAAAATCGCTTGGGGATATTTTACCTTGCAGGCATTTTCTAAACACCCATCATTACTGTGTGGTGAACCTGTCAATCAACGTGTCAGGATTAGATTAGTAAACTTTGGTTTCCAGTTTGGAATGGCCAGCATCTGTGACTTCTTACCGCATTGGTTTTAATGTTGATAGCATGTGCACTGTTGGTCCCACTTCCTCCTGCGATCACAATATCACTGGTACAATATCGAGCTGCGTAGATGAATTCACCATTGTCTTTATCCCCAGGAAACGGGATGTTCTTCTCCACAGTTGATTTCCGAAAATCCCAAATCTGCAGAGCGTTGTGAGCCACCCACGACCCAGTCAGAATCTTACTATTCTGTATATAACAAAAAAAAGGCACGCACAGCGTAGAACGGGAACAAATCTCGACCCTCCAGAGTTTCAGCTTTGCAATTCTGCACTTTTGCAAAGTAAAGACAGCCAGCGGAATTTACTCATTAAACTTCTGCAAGTGATGATACATAATCAGCAAATACCACAGTGACCCAGCAAATCAGCACTGCTGAAAATCCTTTGCACAGTAGCTACCGACCCTCTACTTTCTCAGAAGACTGAGGAAATTCAGAATGTCCGCTACGACTCTCACCAACTTTTACAGATGCACCATGGAGAGCATTCCTTCCTGGTTGTATCACAGCTTGGTATGGGCTCCTGCTCTGCCCAAGACCGCAAGGAACGACAAAGGGTTGTGAATGTAGCCCAATTCATCACGCAAACCAAATCCCATCCATTGACTTCCCACTGCCTCGGGAAAAGCAGCCAGCATAATCAAGGACCCCAAGCACCCTGGACATTCTCTCTTCCACCTTCTACCTTTAGGAAGAAGATACAAAAGTCTGAGGTCACGTATCAACCAACTCAAAAACAGCTTCTACCCTGCTGCTGTCAGACTTTTGAATGGACCTTGCATTAAGTTGATCTTCCTCTACACCCTAGCTATGACTGTAATACTATATTCTGCACTCTCTTGTTTCCTTCTCTATGTATGGTATGCTCTGAATGTAAAACGTGCAAGAAACAATAGTTTTCACTATATGCTAGTATGTAGAAATCATAGAAACCCTACAGTAGAGAAAGAGGCTATTCAGCCCATCAAGTCTGCACTGACCACAATCCCACCCAGGCCCTACCCCCCTATCCACCCACCAATTCCTCTAACCTATGCATCTCAGGAGCCTAAGGGCAATTTTTTTTAGCATAGCCAATCAACCTAACCTGCACATCTTTGGACATGTGACAATAATAAATCTAATTAAATCAAAATCCTCTGGTTCATCACTTCTTGTTACTCTGAAGGAGCGCTGGGGTGGCAGAGTGCTTGGTATTACATTGTCATCTGTGGGCTCTTGTGCAGAAATCAGTTGCTGTATTATGGATTATGGCTACACCTCAAACATATCCCATTGGGATGTAAGGGATCTTCTTGATGTTCTGAAGCCCTGATCATCATGGTTTTTGGAGGAGCAGTGCTGGCAGTTTTGCCTTTTTGCCCTCCATAATCTATGGGTGGGACAAATCAGAAATGTCCACCCCTGGATTGCTTGCTCTTCCCAAGGTTCAAAACTGCCCCTCCACCACCATCACCACTCTCCCTACACTCCCCCCACCCCCCCCTCCACATCCCATCCCTCCCTTGTAAGGTCTCCCGCCATGTAAGAGGTGCTGTTTGTAATGGATACCTTGATGTCAATCGCGGGACCACAGATATGGGGACCATTGATCACTTTGCGAGCTTCACTTGCCATACGCTTGTCCCAGATCTAGAGGAGAAATCAGTTTGTTTTTGGTGAACTGGATTATCGACCATACCTCAGTGAAGACCAAGCAAGATTTGCAGATGCGGCTGTTCCCTTGGCACGGACGTGAAGACCTTCTCCACAATGCTGGGATGTCTGCCATGTATATACTCTCGGACTTGAGCTCCATAATCCAGACCAACACTCCCCCCGGTGCTATTATTGAGGGAGTGCTGCACTGTTGGAGGTAGGTGTATATACTCTAGGATTTGCGCTCCATTGCCCCTTGAGTGCCTTGCTCAGGCCATTTAGAGGGGGCTTTGTGAGAGTCAACCACATTGCTGTGGCTCCAGAGTCACATGTGGGCTGGACCAGATGAAATGGCAGACTTCATTCCCTAGGGAACATTGGTGAACCAGATTGGTTTAAGAACATAAGAAATAGGAGCAGGAGTAGGCCATCTAGCCCTTCGAGCCTGCCCCGCCATTCAATAAGATCATGGCTGATCTGAAGTGGATCAGTTCCACTTTCCTGCCTGCTCCCCATAACCCTTAATTCCCTTGTCTATCAGAAACCTATCTACCCGTGACTTAAATATATTCAGCGAGGTAGCCTCCACCACGTCAATGGGCAAAGAATTCCAGAGATTCACCACCCTCTGAGAGAAGAAGTTCCTCCTCAACTCTGTTCTAAACTGCCCCACCCCCTTATTTTGAGGCAGTGCCCTCTAGTTCTGGTTTCCTTTCTAAGTGGAAAGAATCTCTCTACCTCTACCCTGTCTAGCCCCTTCATTATCTTCTAAGTCTCTATAAGATCCCCCCTCAGCTTTCTAAACTCTGAGTATAGGCCCAGTCTATTTAATCTCTCCTCATAAACTAACCCCCTCATCTCCGGTATCAGCCTGGTGAAACTGATTTTTCTGACGGCTAACAATGGCTCTGTGGTCGTTGGTAGATTCTAGGTTCCAGATTCCACCATCTGCCGTGGGGGGATTGAAATCTACGTGCCCAGAACATTAGCTGAGTTTCTGGATTAATAATCTAGCGATAATACCACTAGGCCATTGCCTGCCCTGTAGGTATGTTGAAGGCTGAGGCAGGTTTTAAACAGTAAGGGTATCGAGGGTTATGGGGATAAGGCAGGAAAGTGGGAGTTGAGGATTATCACATCAGATCAGTCACAAGCTCATTGAATGGAAGAGCAGACTCGATGGGCCAAAGGGCCTGTTTCTGCTCCTACATCTTATAGTTTTATCTTCTGCTTTCTGCCCTGGGAGGATGGACCACTCAGATAAATCATCAGCCCAGAGAAAGTAGGACAAATGATGGGAGGTTGGACCCAAGAGAGAGTGGTCCCCACGCCATGCCCCATTTGATCCAACTCACCTTGATGGAATCATCCCAGCCTCCCGTTACAAAGATATGCCGTTCCTCGGGATGGAAGCGAATGGCGAAGACTCGCCGGGTGTGCCCATCAATAGGTTTCAGCTCCTTCCCGCTGGTGACATAATCAGCAGCTTCCAGTACGTTTACCACCTGCCAGGAAGGAAGTAGTTGTGAGAGATTAAACCCTTGAATGGCCCTCATGGCGTTTTATTGTGAAAAGAAAATAGCGTTTTCCTGAATGGAACTCCTCTCCCAAGAGGATTTGCCAAACTGGAGCATGCCTCGAGTCCAGCCTGCCCACACTCTGTTCCAGAAGGAATCCCCTTGGAAACACGGCTGCAGTTGGCCCTCATGGATTCATGCTCTACCCTCGACCTCCCACAGGTCAGTAAGCCAGGTTGACAGTGACAGCTTCAATCTGAGGATCTACCACACTGATGGGACATCCTCACAAAAAAACTTACCCCTCACATCTCCTTCAAACTTCCCCCCCCACCCGCCCTCACTTTAAGTACATGCCCCCTAGTACTGGATATTTCTTTCTTTTTAATTTATTTATTCGTCAGAAGTAAGTCTTACATTAACACCGCAATGAAGTTACTGTGAAATTCCCCAAGTCGCCACACTCTGGCACCTGTTCGGGTCAATGCACCCTAACCAACACGTCTTTCAGATTGTGGGAGGAAACCGAAGCACCGGAAAGAATCCCATGCAAACACAGGGAGAAAGTGCAGACGGGAGAAGGGATTTTCCCAGTTTCCCTGGTCAACATTTCTCACATAACCATGGCACCATAGAAACATTCTCTCTGGATGTACAAAATGTTGTGAATGTAGCCCAGTCCTTCATGCAAACTAGCACCACCCTCCCCCCACCCCACCCCCTGCCATCTATTGACTGTCTACACTTCCTGCTGCCTTGGAAAGGCATAATCAAAGATCCCATACATCCCGGGCATTCTCTCTTCCGCCTTCCTTCAGAAAAAAGATACAAAAGTCTGAGGTCACGTACCGACCGACTCAAGAACAGCTTCTTCCCTGCTGCTTTTGAATGGACCTATCTTGCATTAAGTTGATCTTTCTCTACACCCTAGCTATGACCATCTCGAGGGCAACATGACAGCTCAGAGACTATCTCTGTTGCTGTGCGGACACATGGATTTGGGCCTGTGTCTGTGGGAGTTTGCACGTTCTCCCCGTGGTTGCGTGGGTTTCCTCCGGGTGCTCCGGTTTCCTCCCACATCCCCCCAAAGATGTGCTTTTAGGCTGATTGATTGGGTACTAAATTGTCCCTAAATTGGACCTCCCTGATCCTCGCACGTTAGGTATAGACTAAAATCATGAATAGGTCACTGAGACAGTGGGACGGCGGCGCGGGCTCGTTGGGCCGAAGGGCCTGTTTCCCGTGCTGTGTTGTTCTTTGTTCTTTGACTGTAACACTACATTCTGCAGTCTTGTTTCCTTCTCTATGAATGGTATGCTTTGTGAAAGAAACAATACTTTTCGCTGTATACTAAATACATGTGATATTAATAAAAACCAGGCCAACTGATTGTGGGTGCCGGTAAGAGCCTGATGGACAGAAACGTGTCCAAAGTGCTTGCAAACAAAGCATTGCTCCAGATAGTGGAATTAAAAGGAACAAGGCGGCTCTCCCTCACTTCTATGGTGTGATATTAAATTGAGAAATAATGTACAAGGTGACAAGGAAGGGGAGTGGGATCTTCCAAGAGCCAGTGCAAACTCGAAGGGCTGAATGGCCTCTGTCTGCGCTTAAAGATTTTGTAATTCTGTCATTATCTCACCAGAGTTTTAATGTGGTAGTTAGAAAAATAAAAGAATATCCCAATCAGGTACAAGTGCCAGACAAAGATATACAGGATTCAGTATTACCCTCTCTGTGGGGCAGCAAAAGGATTTAAAAAGTCAGTTTGGAATATATTCCATGGTCCAGCTTCCATTCTGGGGAACTTAAAGGCCAGCGTTTGTCTCGAGAGAAGACATCCCTCCTCATCTCCATCGTAAAGGGTGATTCCCCCCTTGTTTTAAAATTGTGACCCTGTAGTTCTAGATTGCAACTCTCATGAGGGGCAACATCCGTTCAGTGTCCACCTTGTCAAACTCCATCAGAATCACCTCTCATTCTCCTAAACTCCAATGAGTATAGCTTCCAGCTTTCCTCATTAGACAACCAATCCCTCTGTCCCTGGAATCAGGCTGGTGAATCTCCCAGGGACCGTTACTAACGCAAGTATACTTCTTCAATTCATTGGTGGGACATGGGTGTCGCTGGCTGGGCCACCATTTATTGTCACCTCTAGTTGCCCTTGAAGGGCAGTTGAGAGAGAATCACATTGTTGTGGCTCTGGAGTCATGTGTAGGCCAGACTGGGTAAGGACGGCAGATTTCCTTCCCTAAAGGACATCGGTGAACCAGATGGGTTTTTACAACAATGGTTTCATGGTCATCAGTAGATCCTTAATTCCAGATTTTTTTTTAAATTGAATTAATATTCCACCATCTGCCGTGGCAGGATTTGAACCCGGGTCCCCAGACAATTAGCTGAGTTTCTGGATTAAGTCTAGCGATAATACCACTAGGACATTACCTCTCAAATACATTGTCCCTTAAGTAAGGAGGAGGAAGATCAAAACTCCAGACAGTGCTCCAGGTGTAATCTCACCAATGTCCTGTATATTTGTAATAAGGGGGAATGGGCTGATTGACCTCATTTGGCACTGAAAGGATCCTGTGATTCTGGCCTCCATAGTGAGAGGATTTGAGTATAGGGATAGGGATGTTTTGCTGCAATTGTACAGGGCGTTGGTGAGGCCACACCTGGAGTATTGTGTGCAGTTTTGGTGACCTTATCTGAGGAAGGATGTCCTTGCTCTCGAGGGAGTACGGCGAAGGTTCACCAGGCTGATTCCTGGAATGGCAGGTCTGTCATATGAGGAGAGACTAAGTGGGTTAGGATTGTATTCACTGGAGTTTAGAAGAGCGAGAGGGGATTTCATAGAAACTTAGAAAATTCTAACAGGGTTAGACAGGGCAGATTCAAAAAGAATGTTCCTGATGGTGGGGAGAGTCCAGAACTAAAGGGTCATAGTTTGAGGATAAGGGGTAAACCTTTTAGGACTGAGGTGAGGAGAAATCTCTTCACCCAGAGGGTGGGGAATGTGTGGAATTCACTCCCACAGAAAGTAGGGGAGGCGATGGCCTAGTGGTATTCGAGAAACTCAGCTAATGTTCTGGGGACCCAGGTTTGAATCCCACCACAGCAGATGATGAAATATTAATTCAATAAAAAATATCTGGAATTAAGGATCTATGATGACCATGAAACCATTGTCAGAAAAACCCATCTGGTTCATTAATGTCCCTTTAGGGAAGGAAATCTGCCGTCCTTACCCGGTCTGGCCTACATGTGACTCCAGAGCCACAGCAATGTGGCTGACTCTCAACTGCCCTGCAAGGGCAATAATCACCGGCCAGCCAGCGATGCCCATGTCCCACGAATGAATGAATTTAAAAAAAAAGTTGAGGTTAAAACATGTGATTTTGAGAAGAAATTAGATATCGCTCTTGGGGCTCAAGGGATATGGGGGAAAGCTGGGGCGGTGGGGGGAAGGGTATTGAATTTGATGATCAGCCATGATCAGTGAATGGTGGAGCAGGCTCGAACAGCTGAGTGGCCTACTCCTACACCTTCACCAACAACCTGTCCTGGTTCCTCCATGCCAACGCTATAGTTAAAAAAGCCCACCCACGCCTCTACTTTCTCAGGAGGCTAAGGAAATCTGGCATGTCAGCTACGACTCTCACCAACCTTTACAGATGCCCCATAGAAAGCATTCTTTCTGGTTGTATCACAGCTCGGTCTGGGCTCCTGCTCTGCCCAAGACCGTAAGGAACTACAAAGGGTGGTGAATGTAGCCCAATCCATCACACAAACCAGCCTCCCATCCATTGATTCCGTCTACACTTCCTGCTGCCTCGAAAATCAGCCAGCACAATTAAGGACTCCACGCACCCCGGACATTCTCTTTTCCACCTTCTTCCATCGGGAAAAAGATACAAAAGTCTGAGGTCCCGTACCCACCGACTCAAGAACAGCTTCTTCCCTGCTGCTGTCAGGCTTTTGAATGGACCTACCTCGCATTAAGCTGATCTTTCTCTACTCCCTCGCTGTGACTGTAACACTACATTCTGCACCCTCTCCTTTCCTTCTCCATGAATGGTATGCTTTGTTTGTACAGCGCACACGAAACAATACTTTACACTGTATACTAATACATGTGACAATAATAAATCAACTCAAATCCTGCTTCTAGTTTCTATGAGAGATGCGGAGTTCCAGAGAGAGAAACAGGCCAGAAGGAGCAGGATGCGGGCGAGGTTTACCTTGTTGGTTCGGACATCGTATATTTTGATGGCCCTGCTGCTGCCAGCTGTGGCGTATGTGCTCCCATCAGACGAGACATCCACAGCGTAGAGTTCGTTATTCTCGTCTGGTAAGGTAAATAACAGCAGGAGTTCACTTTGCAGTTATATAAATGATCTGGAGGAAAATCTCAGCAAGAAAGATCCATCTGTGACTCACTCAGGAAGTTAAAGATGGTTTTAGGTTTCAAAAAAAAAGGCTTTACAATCTCACAAATGACATGGTAACTCTCGGGATGGGGGGTGTTTTAGAAACCAGGTCACCAAAAATTTAACTAAAAAAGGAAAAAAATAGAGTACGAGATTAAAACAGCCAGAAATATAAAAACTAGATTGTAAGAGCTTTAACAAGTTTATTTTAAAAAAACATAGTTAAAGTCAATGTTGGCCCTTCAAGGAACAGACAGGAAAAATTGTCACGGGGAATGAGGAAATGGCATTCCACAAATATTTTCTGTCTGTCTTCACAATAGAAGACACAAATTATATCCCAGAAATAGTGGGTGATTGAAGAGTTGATAAGAGTGACGGAATTGAGGTAATTACCAGCAGAGAAAACATACTAAAGAAATGCAACAGATTAAAATAGAAACATAGAAGACAGGAGCAGGAGGAGGCCATTCGGCCCATCGAGCTTGCTCCACTATTCATTAAGATCACGGCTGATCATCCAACTCAATAGCCTGATCCTGCTTTCTCCCCTTAACCTTTGATCCCATTTGCCTCAAGTGCTATATCCAGCTGCCTCTTGAGTACATTCAATGTTTTGGCATCAATTATTTCCTGTGGTAATGAATTCCACAGGCTCACCACTCTTTGGGTGAAGAAATGTCTCCTCACCTCCGTTCTAAATGGTCTACCCTGAATCCTCAGACTGTGACCTCTGGTTCTGAACTCCCCCACCATCGGGAACATCTTCTCTGCACCGACCCTGTCTATTCCTGTTAGAATTCTATAAGTCTCTATGAGATTCCCCCTCATTCATCTGAACTCCAGTGAAAACAATCCTAACCTGAATCAATCTCTCCTCATACATCAGTCCCACCATCCCTGGGATCAGCCTGGTAAACTTTCACTGGCACTCCCGCAAGAACAAGAACATTCTTCCTCAGAAAAGGAGACTAAAAACTGCACACAATACTCTAGGTGTAGCCTTACCAAGGCCCTGTATAATTGCAACAACAGATCCCTGCTCCTGTACTCCAAACCTCTCGCAATGACGGCCAACATACCGTTTGCCATCTTTACCGCCTGCTGCACCTGCATGCTTACCTTCAGTGACTGGTGCACAAGGACACCCAGGTCCCTCTGCACACTCCCCTTTCCCAATTTACAGACATTCAGGTAGTAATCTACTTGCTTGTTTTTGCTTCCAAAGTGAATGACCTCACATCTATCCAAATTATGCTGCCATTGATTAGCTGCCATTGATTAGCTCACTCACCCAACATGTCCAGGTCATTCTGAAGGATCTCTGCTTCCTCGTCACAGTTCACCCTCCCACCCAACTTGGTATCATCTGCAAACTTTGAGATGTTAGACATTGTTCCCTCATCCAAACCATTAATATATACAGTGAATAGCTGGGGTCCTGCTAGTTACTGCCCGCCAATTTGGAAAGCACCCATTAATTCCTATTCTTTGTTTCCTCTCTGCCAACCAGTTTTCTATCCATCTCAATACACTTCCCCCAATCCCATTTTCTTTAATCTTGAATGATAATCTTTTGTGCAGGACTTTGTCAAACGCTTTTTGAAAGTCCAAATGTATCACATCTACTGGCTCCCCCTTGTCAACTCTACTGGTTACATCTTCAAAGAATTCCATCAGATTTGTCAAGCATGATTTCTCCTTCATAAATCCATGCTGACTCTGTCTGATCCTGCCACTGCTTTCTAAATGATCCACTATAAAATCCTTGATAATGGATTTGAGAATCTTCCCCATTACCAATTCCCTGTTTTCCCTCGACCTCTCTTTTTGAATGTTGGAGTGACATTAGCTACCTCCAATTTGCAGGGATTGTTCCAGAATCTATATAATCCTGGAAGATGACCACCAATGCATCCACTATTTCTAGAGTCACTTCTTTAAGTACTCTGGGATGTAGATTATCAGGTCCTGGTGATTTATCCACCTTCAATCCCATCAATTTTCCTAGTACCATTTTTCTACTAATATTGATCTCTCTCAGTTCTTTCCTTCACTAAATCCTGCATTCTCCAACATTTCTGGTTTTTGATTTGTGTCCTCTTTTGTGAAGACTGAACCAAAGTATGTATTCAGTTGTCTGGTCATTTCTTTGTCCCCTATTATACATTCCCCCATTTCTGTCTGTAAGGGACCCACATTTGTCTTCACCAACCTCTTTTCGCGAATCTACAAAAACTCTTAGTGTCAGTCTTTATGTACCCTGCAAGCTTACTTTCGTCCTGTATTTTCCCCTTCTTAATCAATCCCTTGATCCTTTTTTGTTGAATTCTAAACTGCTCCCAATCCTCAGACCTATTATTTTTCTTGGTCAATCTGTATGCTTCTTCCTTAGATCAGATACTGTCTCTAATTTCCTTTTTGAGCCATGGATTGGCCCTTTTACCCATTTTGCTTTTGTGCCAGACAGGAATAAACAGTTGCTGCAGTTCCCCCATGCGTTCCTTGAATGGTTGCCATTGTCTATCCACTATCATCTCTTTAAGGAACTCTTCCCAGTCTGCCAAGGGCAACTCACACCTCATATCCTCATAGTTTCCTTTATTAAGATTCAGCACCCTAGTCTCCAAATCAATTATTTCACTCTGCAGCTTGATAAAACATTCTATCATATTATGGTCACTCATCCCCAAGGTGTCTGCTCCACCATTCAATCATGGCTGATATTTTTCCCATCCCCATTCTCCTGCCTTTTCCCCATGACCTCTCATCCCCTAGGAATCTATCTATCTATCTCTGTCTTAAAGTCACTCAATGACCCGGCCTCCACAGCCTTCTAAGGCAAAGAGTTCCACAGATTCCCCACTCTCTGGCTGAAGAAATTCCTCCTCATCTCTGTTTTAAAGGATCATCCCTTTAGCCTGAGGTTGCACCCTCAGGTTCTAGTTTTTCCTGTAGTGGAAACATCCTCTCCACATCCACTCCATCCAGGCCACGTAGTATCCTGTAAGTTTCAATAAGATTCCCCCTCATCCTTCTAAACTCCAACGAGTACAGACCCAGAGTCCTCAACCGTTCCTCATATGACAAGCTCTTCATTCCAGGGACCATTCTTGTGAACCTCCTCTGGACCCTTTCCAAGGCCGACACATCCTTCCTTAGATACGGGGCCCAAAACTGCTCACAATTCTCCAAATGGGGTCTGACCAGAGCCTTATACAGCCTCAGAAGTCCATCCCTGCTCTTGTATTCTCACCCTCTCGACATGAATGCTAACATTACATTTGCCTTCCTAACTGTCAACTGAACCTGCACGTTAACCTTAAGAGAATCTTGAACAAGGACTCCCTAGTCCCTTTGTGTTTCTGATTTCCTAAGCATTTTCTCATTTAGAAAACAGTCTCTGCCTCCATTCCTCCTTCCACAGTGTATAACCTGACACTTTCCACATTGTATTCCATCTGCCACTTCTTTGCCCACTCTCCCAACCTGTCCAAGTCCTTCTGCAATGTAAAATATTATAAAATATAGCTTAAACCTCAACCTGTCTAGCAAACAGTCCCCCTAGGACATCAGTCCCAATCCTGTCCAGGTGTAACAGGAATTGCACAGGTCCAACTGGTCCCAATGCCCCAGGATCTGAAACGCCTCCCCTGACACCATCTCTTCATCATGTATTTATCCAATATATCCTGTCATTTCGACTCTGACTAGCATGTGGCATGATAGTAATCCTGAGATCACTATCTTTGAGATCCAATTTCTTAACTTTCTTCCTAGCTCCCTGTATTCTGCTTTTCATACCAGATCCCTTCTATTTGACCTAAAATCCAACGTTTCCACAGGAACCGGATGGCCTACTCCTGAGGATTCCAAGAGAGAGCTGCGGAGGTTGAGCTGATTACGATTTTCCAGAGTTCCCCTAATTCTGGAAAAAAATCCCAGCAGTTAGCAAATCAACAAGAGAAGAGACAGAAGAAACAGGGCCAGTTAGCCTGAGATCAGTCACTGAGTAAGCACTGGAACTCATTAATTAAGGAAGTCTTAATGATGGACTTAGAATTACATCGTATGATCAGAACAAGTTGGCATGGTTCTACTAAAGGTAAATTCTGCTTGTCAAATTTATTGGGAGTTTTTGGAGGATTAACAAGGAGGGTAGATGAGGAGGAACCAGTAGATGTAGTATACCTGGATTTCCAAAAGGCGTTTTATAATGTGCCTTACAAAAGGTTGATGTACAAGAGAAGGGATTATGTAATAAAGGCAAGATACAGCGGGTGTTGGAAATCAGAAATAAAAATGCTGGAAAACTCAGCAGCTGTGGCAGCAGCCCTGGAGAGAGAAATAGAGTTAGTGTTTTGAGTCCAGTGTGACTTTTCTTCAGAGCTTGGGAAAGAGGTAGAAACGGGACGGACTCTCAACTTCAGAAAGTGGGGAGGGGCAGCTGGAGCAAAAGAGGTGGTCAGAGTTAGATTGGAAGGCCGAAAAGATTAAAGGACAAAGACATCATGCAACATAAGACAAAGGGAGAGGTGGTGAGAGTACTGAAGTAGGTGTTAATTGCAGAATAAAGGTCAGCACTGTCTGAGAGCAAAATAACAGATCGTCTTAATTGTAGCAAAAGGATTATAGTGCCATCTAAAAGCAAAACAAGGGAAAAGATGTAGATATATTAGCCAGGCATTGGGATTTCCATCAGTGGTAAATGGAACTGGTGAAAGCCACTACCCCCACCCCCACTCCCACACCGCCAGGTTACCTGAGTGGGAGGGATAGGGAGAGGGAGTATATGTTTGTGTGTCTGTTTGCTTTGGTCGTTGGAATGGAAAACTAGAATAATTTTGTAAAGTGTGTAAATACTGATGCTTGGAGAGGCTTGGGCGAACAAGACGACAGAAAGTTAGCATGCAAGTACGGTAGGCAAGTAGGAAAGCAAGTGACATATTGGTCTTTATTACTGCAATTATACAGAGTGCCTAAAGGAGAGTAAGGGTCAAATGTCCAGTGCCAAGGATGTTGAGGTAGGAAGGCACAAGGACATGATCCCTTTAGAAGGATGGGGCATAAGAACAAATTGTACAGAAGAATATACCGCGTATCATTGTCCAGGAAGTCCTTGCATACCTGTGGTGGTGAAAAGACATTTGGTAGTTTTAGTGTCATAAACAGCAATTACACCTTCAGCGCTGACTGATATCAGGTGACTGTCATCCTTCGGGGTAAAGCACATACTCGTGACGGCCTGTCGGGAAACACCCCCACTGAATATGTCACGCAGAGGTTTTCCTTCCACAGGGTCCACGGCCTGATAACAGAGGGCACAAGAAGAATAGGTCAACATTGGGCAGCCAGAGGGCACAGGTCAACATTGGAAAGCGAGAGGGCGCAGAGGGCACAGGTCAACATTGGAAAGCAAGAGGACACAGGTCAACATTGGACAGTGAGAGGGCGCAGAGGGCACAGGTCAACATTGGAAAGCGAGAGGGCGCAGAGGGCACAGGTCAACATTGGACAGCGAGAGGGCACAGTGGGCACAGGTCAACATTGGACAGCGAGAGGGCGCAGAGGGCACAGGTCAACATTGGACAGCGAGAGGGCGCAGAGGACACAGGTCAACATTGGACAGCGAGAGGGCGCAGAGGGCACAGGTCAACATTGGACAGCGAGAGGGCGCAGAGGGCACAGGTCAACATTGGACAGTGAGAGGGCGCAGAGGGCACAGGTCAACATTGGACAGCGAGAGGGTGCAGAGGGCACAGGTCAACAATGGGCAGCAAGAGGGCGTGGAGGGCACAGGTCAACAAGGGACAGCAAGAGGGCACAGGTCAACATTGGACAGCGAGAGGGCACAGAGGGCACAGGTCAACATTGGACAGCAAGAGGCAGCAGTGGGCACAGGTCAACAATGGGGAGCAAGAGAGTCCAGAGGGCACAGGTCAACATTGGACAGCGAGAGGGCGCAGAGGGCACAGGTCAACATTGGACAGCGAGAGGGAGCAGTGGGCACAGGTCAACAATGGGGAGCAAGAGAGTCCAGAGGGCACAGGTCAACATTGGACAGCGAGAGGGAGCAGTGGGCACAGGTCAACAATGGGGAGCAAGAGAGTCCAGAGGGCACAGGTCAACAATGGGCAGCAAGAAGGTCCAGAGGGCACAGGTCAACATTGGACAGCGAGAGGGTGCAGAGGGCACAGGTCAACAATGGGCAGCAAGAGGGCGTGGAGGGCACAGATCAACAAGGGCAGCAAGAGGGCATGGAGGGCACAGGTCAACATTGGACAGCGAGAGGGCACAGGTCAATAAGGGACAGCAAGAGGGCACATAGGGCACAGGTCAACATTGGACAGCGAGAGGGTGCAGGGGGCACAGGTCAATAAGGGACAGCAAGAATGTTCAGAGAGCACAGGTCAACAATGGTCAGTGAGAGGGTACAGGTCTCTTTTTGGAAGCATTTTGGAAGGTCTAATACAGATAGGAAATATACAGTAAATGGCAGCACCCTTAAGAGTATTGATAGGCAGAGGGATCTGGGTGTTCAGATACACAGGTCACTGAAAGTGGCAATGCAGGTGGAGAAGGTAGTCAAGAAGGCATACGGCATGCTTGCCTTCATCGGCCGGGGCACTGAGTTTAAAAATTGACAAGTCATGTTGACGCTTTATAGAACCTTAGTGAGGCCGCACTTGGAATATAGTCTGGTCGCCACACTACCAGAAGGATGTGGAGGCTTTGGAGAGGGAGCAGAAAAGATTTAAGAACATAAGAACATAAGAAATAGGAGCAGGAGTAGGCCATCTGGCCCTTCGAGCCTGCCCCGCCATTCAATAAGATCATGGCTGATCTGTCGTGGCTCAGTTCCACTTTCCCGCCCTCTCCCCATAACCCTTAATCCCCTCTCTTATCAAAAACCCATCAACCCGCTTCTTAAAAATATTTAGCGAGGTAGCCTCCACCACTTCAACGGGCAGAGAATTCCAGAGATTCACCACCCTTTGAGTGAAGAAGTTCCTCCTCAACTCCGTTCTAAACCGCCCCCCCTTTATCTTGAGGCTGTGCCCCCTAGTCCTACTGTCTTTTTTGAGCGGGAAGAGTCTTTCCACCTCTATCCTATCCATCCCATTCATCATCTTATACGTCTCAATGAGATCTCCCCTCATTCTTCTAAACTCTAACGAGTACAAGCCTAGTTTATTCAGCCTCTCCTCATAGCTCAACCCCCTCAACTCCGGTATCAGCCTAGTAAACCTCCTCTGCACTCCCTCCAAGGCCAAAATATCCTTGCGCAGGTGCGGCGCCCAAAACTGCACACAGTACTCCAGCTGCGGCCTCACCAATGCCCTATACAGCCGCAGCAAGACCTCCCTACTTTTATATTCAATCCCCCTCGCTATGAAGGCCAGCATCCCATTCGCCTTCCTGACCACCTGCTGCACCTGCAAGCTGGGTTTTTGCGACTCATGCACAAGGACCCCGAGGTCCCTCTGCACCGTCGCCTGCTGCAGTTTTTCGCCACGTAAGTAATAGTCCTTCCTACCATTCTTCCTACCAAAGTGGACCACCTCACACTTGCCAACATTAAATTCCATTTGCCATTTCCTGGCCCATTCGCCCAGCCTATCTAGATCCTTCTGCAGACTCTCCACACCCTCCGCACAATTTGCCTTTCCCCCAATCTTGGTGTCATCAGCAAATTTCGACACCCTACACTCGGTTCCCTCCTCCAGATCATCTATATAAATGGTAAATAGCTGATGGTAAATTTACCAGGATGTTGCCTGGTATGGAGGGCATTAGCTATGAGTAGAGGTTGGAGAAACTTGGTTTGTTCTCACTGGAGCGGCGGAGGTTGAGGAGCGACCTGATAGAAGTCTAGAAGATTATGAGAGGCATGGACAGAGTGGATAGTCAGAAGCTTTTTCCCAGGGTGGAAGAGTCAATTACTCAGGGGCTCAGGTTTAAGGTGCGAGGGGTAAGGTTTAAAGGAGATGTACAAGGCAGATTTTTTACACAGAGGGTGGTGGGTGCCTGGAACTCGTTGCCGGGGGAGGGAGTGGAAGCGGACACGGTTGTGACTTTTAAGGGGTGTCTTGACAAATCCATGAATAGGATGGGAATAGAGGGATATGGTCCCCGGAAGGGTAGGGGGTTTTAGTTCAGTCGGGCAGCATGGTTGGTGCAGGCTTGGAGGGGCCGAAGGGCCTGTTCTTGTGCTGTACTTTTCTTTGCTCTTTGTCAACAATGGGCAACAAGGCAGCACAGGTCAACAAGGGGCAGTCAGAGGGCACAGGTCAACGATGAGCAGAGGGCACAGGTCAATGATGGGCAGTGAGAGGGCACAGGTCAACAATGGACAGCCAGAGGGCACAGGTCAACAATGGACAGCCAGAGGGCACAAGTGAAGAACAGAGAGAACAAACTGAGTGAAAATAAAAAATGCACAGAGAGAGCACAGACACAGAGAATACAGCAGTCAATGAGTGAGCGCAGAGAGTAAAGAAGGTCAGGGAGAGAACAGAGAGAGCTGGAGATGGAAAGAGGGAGAGAGATAGATGGTGACAGACCGAGAGACACAGAGAGACAGAGACAGAGACAGGGAGGGTAAAGAATGGATGTTGGGTATGAGGGTGGGAAAGCTTGCTGAGGTCCAGATTGTGCCTTGGGGAGAGACAGGACGCAGAGGTGAAGGGAGGTAATGCTTTGAGAGAACACAGTTGCCATTTGGTGACAAAGTGACTGAGTTGTAACCAAGTCTTTCCATTGCTTGTGCCAGTTTTGGCAACTTCTCACTCCTGGATATTTGTATTCTACCTGAATGGCTCCATTTCCAAATCCCACCATCAGCTCCTGCCCATCCTGAGTCAGGGTCAAGCTGTAGATCCCCTGTGAGTCCCTGGTCAGTGGGACTGCATGACGGAGTTTCAGCTGGGTTGGCAATGCCTTCTTCACCACTTGTTTTCTCGCTTGCAAACTCATCTGTACAGACTCTGGAGTACAGGCCAAAACCTGAAAGAGAGGTCCACAATGCTCCTGCATTAACAACGAGTTGGTGACAACACATTTCACCTACCAGTAGGCCAGCACACCACATTTTCTTTTATTCATTCGTGGGACATGGGTGTCACTGACTGGGCCAGCATTTAGTGCCCATCCCTAATTGCCCCTGAACTGATAGTCTCACTTGACCATTTGAGAGGGCAGTTGAGAGTCAACCACATTACTGTGGCTCTGGAATCACGTGTAGGCCAGACCAGGTAAGGACAGCAGATTTCCTTCCCTAAAGGATATCAGTCAACCGGATGGGTTTTTACAACAATCGACAATGGTTTCATGGTCATCAGTAAATTTTTAATTCCAGTTATTTCTTTTATTGAATCCATCTGCCACAGAGGGACTTGAATCCAGGTCCCCAGAACATGAGCTGAATTTCCAGATTAATGGTCCAGATAATACAATGCCATTGCCTCCCTTCAGTCGTGATCATTCCTTCACACTTTGATTATAGAGAGAGAGAGAGAGAAGGATACGGTGGCAGAACAAGCGAGAGAGAGGGAGTGTGGAAGTAGGGGATAGGGAGGTCGGGGAGGAGGAAGCGAAATCAAGACAGTGGAGGAAGTGATGAGTGGGGACAGTAGCATTCATGAGGGTGAGAGAGAAAGGAAGAAGAATTGCTTACTGATCACACTGACCACACTCTCCCCATAGCCCTGTATCAATCCCCAAACTAATCCCACTGCCCCGCTCTCTCCCCATAGCCCTGTATCAATCCCCAAACTAATCCCACTGTCCCACTCTCTCCCCATAGCCCTGTATCAATCCCCAAACTAATCCCACTGCCCCGCTCTCTCCCCATAGCCCTGTATCAATCCCCAAACTAATCCCACTGTCCCGCTCTCTCCCAATAGCCCTGTATCAATCCCCAAACTAATCCCACTGCCCCCGCTCTCTCCCCATAGCCCTGCATCAATCCCCAAACTAATCCCACTGCCCCCGCTCTCTCCCCATAGCCCTGTATCAATCCCCAAACTAATCCCATTGCCCCCGCTCTCTCCCCATCGCCCTGCATCAATCCCCAAACTAATCCCATTGCCCCGCTCTCTCCCCATAGCCCTGTATCAATCCCAAACTAATCCCACTGCCCCGCCCTCTCCCCATAGCCCTGTATCAATCCCCAAACTAATCCCACTGCCCCACTCTCTCCCCATAGCCCTGTATCAATCCCCAAACTAATCCCACTGCCCCGCTCTCTCCCCATAGCCCTGTATCAATCCCCAAACTAATCCCACTGCCCCGCTCTCTCCCCATAGCCCTGTATCAATCCCCAAACTAATCCCACTGCCCCACTCTCTCCCCATAGCCCTGCATCAATCCCCAAACTAATCCCACTGCCCCGCTCTCTCCCCATAGCCCTGTATCAATCCCCAAACTAATCCCACTGCCTCGCTCTCTCCCCATAGCCCTGTATCAATCCCAAACTAATCCCACTGCCCCCGCTCTCTCCCCATAGCCCTGTATCAATCCCAAACTAATCCCACTGCCCCCGCTCTCTCCCCATAGCCCTGTATCAATCCCAAACTAATCCCACTGCAGCACACTCTCCCCATAGCCCTGTATCAATCCTAAACTAATCCCAGTGTCCCACTCTCTCCCCATAGCCCTGTATCAATTCCCAAACTAATCCCACTGTCCCGCTCTCTCCCCATAGCCCTGTATCAATCCCCAAACTAATCTCACTGCCCCCGCTCTCTCCCCATAGCCCTGTATCAATCCCAAACTAATCCCACTGCCCCCGCTCTCTCCCCATAGCCCTGTATCAATCCCAAACTAATCCCACTGCCCCCGCTCTCTCCCCATAGCCCTGTATCAATCCCAAACTAATCCCACTGCCCCCGCTCTCTCCCCATAGCCCTGCATCAATCCCCAAACTAATCCCACTGCCCCACTCTCTCCCCATAGCCCTGTATCAATCCCCAAACTAATCCCACTGCCCCGCTCTCTCCCCATAGCCCTGTATCAATCCCCAAACTAATCTCACTGCCCCACTCTCTCCCCATAGCCCTGTATCAATCCCCAAACTAATCTCACTGCCCCCGCTCTCTCCCCATAGCCCTGCATCAATCCCCAAACTAATCCCACTGCCCCGCTCTCTCCCCATAGCCCTGTATCAATCCCCAAACTAATCCCACTGTCCCACTCTCTCCCCATAGCCCTGTATCAATCCCCAAACTAATCCCACTGCCCCGCTCTCTCCCCATAGCCCTGTATCAATCCCCAAACTAATCCCACTGCCCCACTCTCTCCCCATAGCCCTGTATCAATCCCCAAACTAATCCCACTGCCCCACTCTCTCCTCACTGCGCAGTGTTACTGGGCAATCTACCCACTGTGCCATCGTGCCGTGCAAAGTTGTATGAGTAATGTTTCTATCAGATGCGAAAAAGCTATTCACACAACTTGATAATAAAATTTGCTCTCTTGAAGCATTTAAAGAATGTTTTAAGGATTGTATGAATATTTCAGCTAATCCATTAATCGATAGATGATGAAGGAGTGGATTTAAATGCTGGACATTGTGAACATGTATCACTAACAATCTGTTCTCGTTTATCAAGTTTTTCAATGGTTTGCTCAGTTGTAGCAGATCTCATGATAAAAACTGACAGCCACTTTGAGTGTGCATCAATTATGACTAAGAGCAGGTAACTCTTAAATCTATATGCAATCATTGCCATAGCATTTTAGGCCACTTCTAGCGTGTAAAGGAGACAAGAGTGATGTATTTCCTATTTCAATCTGAGCGTCCAGACCCTAACATCATAAATAACTACTTTCATTCATCCAGATTGTACCAGGGTATCATTCATGTAGTTGTTCAAAAACTCTTCCATGCAGACTAGGAAGATGGTCACTTGGATTGCCCACAGTAGAAACCCATCTTGACACCTATAGTTTCTAATAAGGATGTATATGATGCATTCAAGCTATCATTCCTTTCAATCCAAATCCATCACCTTTTCCATTATGGGATCATTTCTGGTATATCTCTAAACTTGAAATGCTGTCATATTCAGCAGATGTGGTGCTTCTAAAATAATGTCCATCTTTTTTTTTAGGTACTTTATATAGACCTTTACTACCAACAACATAATCCAAATGCTGGATTAACATCTGGAAAATGCCACACTTCTCATTCTTGATAAACAGGCCATATGCTCGAAAATATTTCAATGTTGCTTCTAAATTATTCAAGCGCTGGACCCTGTAATTAGAATATCATCCAGGTAACATTGTGCACCAGAGAGACCACTTAAATTCTGACCCATTGATCTTTGGAATAGGGCTGGTGAGGATATTATTCCAAAAGGCAATCTTTTATAATGAAAAAGACCTTTATGAATAATGATGGTAAGCAAAGGTTGAGATTCAGCAGCTATATTCATCTGTAAATACGCTTGTGAAAGATCCATCTTGCTGAATGTCTGCCCACCTGATAACCCAGCAAACAAATCTTCAATTAAAAAAAGTGGATATTGATCAATGCACAACCCTAGATTGTTTTAAAATCACCAAAAATTCAATTATTGGTTTCATGACAGGTACGATGGGAGTAGCCCAGTCACTCATTGTAACTGGCTCCAACACACCAGCAAGTCGCACTAATCCTCCTTCTACTTGGGACAAATTGCATGTGGCACCACTCTTGCTTTGAGATTTTTTGGTTGATTCTTAGGCTTTATCTTGAGATTCACTTGAACTCTCTTCATTGACTCCAGTGTCTCTTGTATTTATCCAGAAGGTGCTGTGGGTCAATTGTGGCATTGACCTGTCTATTGACAGCACTCCAAACAAAGAGTTCAAATCTTACAGCAGCTGGGGAAATTTAACTTCAATGTAATTAATAATAATTTTATGAATTAATAAAAAGCCAGCCTCAGTAAAAGAAGATGATCAAACTACCAGATTTTCATAGAAGCTCATTTAGTTCAACAATGATTAGCCAGTCAGGCAGAGATGTGAATCCAGGCCTACTGCAGTATTGGTGATTCCTCAAAGCCCTCTGAAATGGCTCATTAAGGATGCTTGAGAGCCAGTTGGCTCCAGACTTCAATCCAGCCTTGGTATAAACATGGACAAATAAACTGAATTCTAGAAGTGAGGCAAGAGTGACAGCCCTTGACATCAAGGCCACATTTGACCGAGCCCTAGCAGTATTAAAGTCAAAAGGAATTGACGGGGGGGCGGAGGGGGGGGTACTCTCCACTGGTTGGAGTTATACCTGGGACATAGAAAGATGGTTGTGGTTATGGAGGGTCAGTTCCAGGACATCTCTTCAGGAGTCTCTCAGTGTAGTGTCTTAGGCCCAACAATCTTCCGCTGCTTCATCAATGACTTTCCCTCCATCATAAGGTCAGAACTGGGGATGATTGGCACAATGTTCAGCACCATTCGCGACTCCTCAGATACTGAAGCAGTCTATGTCCAAATGCAGCAAGACCTGGACAATATCCAGACTTGGGCTGACAAGTGGCAAATAACATTCGCACTGCAGAAATTGCAAGCAACGACCATCTTGAACAAGATCATCACCCGCTTGACACTTAATGGCATAATCGTCACTGAACCCCCCATAATCAACATCCTGGAGGTTACCATTGATCAGAAACTGAATTGGGCCCAGCCGTGTAAATAGTGTGACTTGTAGAAGCAGGGTAGAGAATCCTACAGTGAGTAACTAAAAGACCATAAGACATAGGAGAAAAATTAGGCCACTCAGCCCATTGAATCTTCACCATTCAATTATGGCTGATATTTTTCTCATCTCCATTCCCCTTCTTTTTCCGCGTAATCCCGATCTCCTTATTAATCAAGAACCTATCTATCTCTGTCTTAAAGACACTCAATGACCTGGCCTCCACAGCCTTCTGCGGCAAAGAGTTCCACAGATTCACCACTCTCTGGCTGAGGAAACTCCTCCTCATCTCTCACAGAACCAGAGAATTCCTATAATGCAGAAGGAGGGCATTCAGCCCATTCAGACTCTCCGTAACAGCATCTTACCAAGGCCCAATCCCGTAACACCACACATTTACATTGGTCAATCCAGCTAACCTTCGCATCTTTGGACACTAAGGGACAATTTAGTATGGCCTCCTTCTGCATTATAGAAATGTTACGAGTTTCTCACTGCAGGTTCCCCGGTCTCTAATCAGTAACAGTGACTATCGATTGTCTTGAAAACACATCCGATTCACTAATGTCCTTCAGGGAAGGAAATCTGCCATCCTTATCCCGACTGGCCAACCTGCGACTCCAGATCCATGGTTATTGATTCTTAACTGCCCGTCTAAAATGGCCTAAGGAGTCACTCAGTTCGAGGGCAATTAAGGATGGGCAATAAATGCTGGCCTTGTCAATGATGCCCACATCCTGGACCAACTGAATTCAGTTAAACCCATTGAGTAAACACAGGAACAGTTCAGTCCCAACTCTGCTGGTGTCCTAAGCAGTCTTACGAGGAACTGAAGCCCAATAGGACACCTTAGTTACCAAGTCAACACAATCTGTTCTCGAGGTAATCCTTCCAACAATAATCCCACTTCCATGGTGGTCAACAATGCTTGGTTTCAATAGTTACTTTGCAAACATGTTCCTGGTTAGGCTGGTTTCAGTTACCCGTTGCATTTGAAGTCTGTCCCCTTTAGCACTGATGCTGGTTTGTTTTCTTTTATTAATTCCTGGGACATGGGCGTCGCTGGCTGGCCAGCATTTATTGCCCATCCTTAGTTTCCCTTGGAGGGCAGTTGAGAATCAACCACATTGCTGTAGCCCTGGAGTCACACGTAGGCTAGGCCAGCTAAGGACAGCAGATTCCCTTCCTAAAGGGCATTAGTGAACCAGATGGGTTTTTTTCCAGCAATCAACAATGGTTTCATGGTCATCAGTAGATTCTTAATTCCACTGAGTTCAAATTTCACCATCTGCTGTGGTGGGATTCGAACCTGGTGAGGCCATACCTGGAGTACTGTGTACAGTTTTGGTTTCCTTACTTGAGAAAGGATATACTGACACTGGAGGGGGTTCAGAGGAGATTCACTAGGTTGATTCCAGAGTTGAGAGGGTTGGCTTATGAGGAGAGACTGAGTAGGCTGGGGCTATACTCATTGGAATTCAGAAGAATGAGGGGAGATCTTATAGAAACATATAAGATTATGAAGGGATAGAAGCCGGGAAGTTGTTTCCACTGTGCAGGGCAGCGGTGGTGGGGGGGGAGGGGGGGGATGCTAGAACTAGGGGCATAGCCTCAAAATAAGGGGGGAGCAGATTTCGGACTGAGTTGAGGAGGAACTTCTTCACACAAAGGGTTGGGAATCTGTGGAATTCCCTGCCCAGTTGAGGCTCCCTCATTGAATGTTTTTAAGGCAAGGATAGATAGATTTTTGAACAGTAAAGGAATTAAGGGTTATGGTGAGCGGGTGGGTAAGTGGGGCTGAGCCCACGTAAAGATCAGCCATGATCTTATTGAATGGCGGAGCAGGCTCGAGGGGCCAGATGACCGACTCCTGCTCCTAGTTCTTATGTTCATGTTTGAAATGTACCATTCGACTTCATGGGGCCCAGAGTCAACGTCAACAGTTCCCTGGGAAACCCCACCATGTCACTGACTGGAAGGCATCATTCCGTGACTCTATGTTGGATGCTGCTTGTTTAGTCTGAGGGTCACTGCTCCCAGCTTTGGCACATCCCCAGGTCACGAGGACATTGTGGAGTTGAGTGAACAGTGTTGTGTCCATTGCCTCGGATGAAGCTGGGTGACTTCTCCCATGACTTTCCTGCAGTGGTTTGACACAACCAAGGCTCGTGATGGAGACAGCCAGGTCACGGGTCCTGACGACTGAAGACATGTGCTCCAGCCCTTGCCGTGTGACTAGTCAAACTCTTCCAGTACAGCGACAACACTGGCATCTACCTGACAATTGCCCAGGCATGTCCTGTACACAGAAAGTAAGACGAATTCAACCAGGCCAAATATAACCCCATCAGCCTACTCTCGATCATCAGTAATGTGATGGAAAGTTGTCGTTGACAAATATCAAGTAACACCTGCTCACTGATTCTCAGCCCACCTTCCACCAGTCAGGGACACAGCTCCAAATCCAAACTAATCCCTTCTTACCCCTAACTCTGCTTTTTATTCATTCATGGGACACGGGCATCACTTGGCTAGGTCAGCATTTATTGCCCATCACTAGTTGCCCTTGGAGGGCAGTTGAGAGTCAACCACATTGCTGTGTCTCTGGAGTCACACGTAGGCCAGACCGGGGTAAGGACGGCAGATTTCCTTCCCTAAAGGGAACCAGATGGGTTTTTCCCACAATGGGTCATCAGTAGATTCTTAATTCCAGATATTTTTTATTGAATTCAAATTCCACCATCTGCCGTGGTGGGATTCGAACCCGGGTCCCCCAGAACATTAGCTGAGTTTCTGGATTAATAGTCTAGCCATAAAAGCACTAGGGTATTGCCTCCCCGTCACCTCATATATCCATCTGAATTTTCCCTTTAGAAACAGAATAAGGTGATCTCTGTCCTAACCATTCCCCTCAGCAAACACATCCCATTCCAATGATCTCTTTCCCACTCTATGCTCTTTCCAGAGTGTTGTGTCTGTTCCCTGAGATTGGGTAACAATTAAAACATAGACAGTTTGTCTGGGGAATTGTGGACTCCACAGAGTCCACTCAGTAAAACCAGTGGAAAGCCATTAACCAACCAATAGCTCGAGTAAGTTGAACCCATGGAGAAATAGACAACAAAGCATCAGAACTTCATAAATTAGAGCAGAAGGGCCATTCAGCCCCTCCATCCTGCTGCATCATTCAATACAATCCCAGTTGATCCAACTGGGGAATTAGCCCCACTTTTCTGCCAATCAATCCCCCTTAATGTTCAACTCCCTTGATCAAAATCTGACCTCAGCCTTGAATATACCCAACGCCTCAGCTTTCCGTGCTCTTCAGGAAGAGAGTTCCACAGACTGACGGCCATCAGAGAGAATAGGTTCACCTCATTTCCCTCTCGAAGGGGAATCTCTCGAACTTTTAAACAGCGTTCCCTAGCTCTGGTCTTGCTCACGAAGGAGAAAAACACTTTCTCTCCACACCTCCCCCCTCCACTCAAAGATCTACAGAATCCCTATAAGGCAGGAGATGGCCATTTGGCCCATCGAGCCTGCACCGATAACAATCCCACACAACCCTATATCAATGTATTTACCCTGCTTAATCCCTCTGACACTAAGGGGCAATTTAGCATGGCTAATCCACCTAACCCGCACATCTCTGGAGATCAAGGGGCAATTTGGCAATGGCCAATCCACCCTAACCTGCACATTTTTGGACTGTGGGAGTACACCGGAGCACCCGGAGGAAACCCACGCAAACACAGGGAGAATGTGCAGCCTCCGTCTAGATAATCACCCGAGGCCGGACTCGAACCCTGGTCCCTGGTGCTGAGAGGCAGCCGTGCTAAACACCGTATCCACCTGCCATTAAAAGTTTCAGTAAGATCACCTCTCATTCTTCTGAAACCCCAATAAGTTCACAGCCTTTCCTCAGAAGACAAACAAGTCCTTGATCCCAGGAAACAGCTGATGGAACCTTTTCCAAATTGCTTCCAATTGGAGTATATCCCTCCTTAAAAAAGGAGAGCAAAGCTGTACCCAGTGCTCCAGGTGCCCGAGACACCCCACATTTATTTGACATATTCCATATTTGAAGAGCAGAAGGATCTTGGGGTCCGGGTCCACAGGACTCTTAAATCGGCCTCGCAGGTGGAGGATGTGGTCAAGAAGGCGTATGGTGTACTGGCCTTCATTAATCGAGGGATTGAGTTTAGGAGTCGGGAGGTAATGCTGCAACTTTATAAGACCCTTGTCAGGCCTCATTTGGAGTATTGTGCGCAGTTCTGGTCGCCTCACTATAGGAAAGACGTAGAAGCTATTGAAAGGGTACAGAGGAGATTTACAAGGATGTTGCCTGGATTGGGAGGCATGCCTTATGAAGTTAGGTTGAGGGAGCTGGGTCTCTTCTCCCTGGAGAGACGAAGGTTGAGAGGCGACCTGATAGAAGTTTATAAAATGTTGAGAGGAATAGATAGGGTGGACTCTCAGAGGCTATTTCCCCGGGTTGAAATGGTCGCTACGAGAGGACACAGGTTTAAGGTGCGGGGAGGGAGGTTCAGAAGTGATGTTAGGGGTAAGTTTTTCACTCAGAGGGTGGTGAGTGAATGGAATCGGCTGCCGTCAGTGGTGGTGGAGGCGAACTCGCTGGGGTCTTTTAAAAGACTTCTGGATGAGTATATGGGGTTTTATGGGATTGGGGGTTATAGATAGGTCTGTAGGTTGGTAGGTGTTGATGTGATCGGCGCAACTCGTGGGCCGAAGGGCCTGTTTGTGCTGTAGTGTTCTATGTTCTATCTCCTTTTGCAGCTGCCTTCCTCATTACTTTTTTTGTGTGATTTCTGCAGTTTCTCTCCACCTCAATAATATTCAGGGAATGGGGAATTCCGGCTTTTTTCAGGACTATGCTTCTCTCTCCCCTCTCCATGTCACACAGCACTTACACAAGGAACACAAGCCAAGGTAACCCAGCAAACACCTTGGTTACCAAGTCAACACAGACTCTCTCTGCCCTCTCAACGAGAGTAAGTCTCCACAACAATAACATCACAATGGATGAGGGGAGGAGGGGAAAAGGTTGAACAGAAATTACCTTGAGAAGGAAGGGGGAGTGATGCTGGCCCCTGCTCCACTTGTCGGGAGTGTTGGTGTTGACTGAGGTTTCAGCCCAGTTCCAAGGCTAGTTCTCGGACACAGGCCACCCTTCAGCCCAGCCATTCACAAAATAAAGACTGGCCAATCGCTGGCCAGCAGCTCACACAGGCAGGGCTTGCATTGGCTCCATTGGGAGCCAATCAGATAAAGGCTCCCCTCCCCCAGATCAGCCAATTGAAAAACAGCCAGGTCCCATTGTCTGTAAACATTGACCAGTGTGTAGCTAATGAGGAGGGTAATTGGGAAGGGATTGGTCAACTCTGCTCAACTCAGCCCCCCCCAATTATCTCTGAATGTGGTCACTCACCCCCACTCCACACCCAATGCCCCATTAGGCACAGTAAGAAGTCTCACAACGCCAGGTTAAAGTGCCAACAGATTTATTTGGTATCACGAGCTTTCAGAGCGCTGCTCCTTCCTCGGGTGAGTGGTAAAGGGGCAGCACTCTGAAAGCTTGTGATTCCAGATAAACCTGTTAGGAAGTTAACCTGGTTTTGTAAGACTTCTTACAGTGCCCACCCCGGTCCAATGCCAGCATCACCATCTCGTTAGTCTCAACGGCTCTGCATTGCAGTCACTATTACAAGTCAAGGTCAGTAGTTGGGTAATCAGGGAGGGTAGATTTAATGTTGGTCTCCATTGAACACAAGATGGAATGTGGGTTGCACAGTGGTTAGCGCTATTGCCTCAGTGCCAGGGACCTGGGTTTGATACCAGCCTTGGGTCACTGTCTGCATGGAGTTTGCATGTTTTTCCCGTGTCTGCGTGGGTTTCTCCTGGATGCTCCGGTTTCCTCCTACAGTCCAAAGATGCGCAGGTTAGCGTGGATTGGCCATGTTAAATTGCCCATTAGTGTCCAAAGATGCGCAGGTTGGCTATGGTTAATGCATAGGGCTACAGGGTTAGAGTAGGGGAAGGGCTTGGATAATAAACTATCAAGAGCATCGCTGCAGACTCATAGGACCATAGAACATTCCAGCTCAGAAACAGGCCTTCTGGCCCTCCTTGTCTGTGCTGAACCATTTTTTGCCTAGTCCCACTGACCTGCACTTGAACCATATCCCTCCACACCCCTCTCATTCATGAACCCGTCCAAGTTTTTCTTAAATGTTACAAGTGACCCCGCATTTATCTGGCAGCTCATTCCACACTCCCACCACTCTCTGTGTGAAGAATCCCCCCCCTAATATTCCCTTTAAACTTTTCTCCTTTCACCCTTAACCCACACCCTCTGGTTTTTTTTCTCCCCTAGCCTCAGTGGAAAAAGCCTGCTTGCATTCACTCTATCTATACCCATCAAAATCTTATACACCGCTATCAAATCTCCCCTCATTCTCCAGGGAATAAAGTCCTAACCTATTCAATCTCTCTCTGTAACTCAGCTTCTCAAGTCCCAGCAACAACATTGTGAACCTTCTCTGCACTCTTTCAACCTTATTTACATCCTTCCTGTAACTAGGTAACCAAAACTGTACACAATACTCTAAATTTGGCCCCACCAATGCCTTATACAACCTCACCATAACACTCCAACTTTTATACTCAATATTCCGATTTACTCAATGGGCTGAACTGCACTGTTGGGACTCTATGATGTGGGCTGATTCCAAATGCCCCTCAAGGAGGCCAGCTAGCCACTCAGGCAGAGGGCAGTTAGGTGTGGGCATAAATGTGGGCCCAGCCACCGATGCCCACAGCCAGGGGATGAATAAAAATTCTACAAGTAGAGAGGCCTCACTGAAGCTCTGATTTGTCTCCTTACCTCAGGAGGGATAGAGTTACATTGGAGGCAAACACTCACTGGGCTGAATCCTCATTGCAAAGTGGGGCAATCATGAGTGATGTGGGGCACATGAGTTATTCCCACCACTTCAGATTTGGCATAGGCTTCTCAATTGACCAAGAGTTTGAATGCACAGATTGTGGAGAGATTATCGAGCCAGTTGGTTTCAGTGAGAAGTGAGTTACTGACTTAGAAAAAGCTTTCCCACACAGCCAGTGGTTAGGATCTGGAATGCGCTGTCTGAGAGTGTGGTGGGGACAGATTCACACAGCGAGTGGTTAGGATCTGGAATGCACTGTCTGAGAGTGTGGTGGGGACAGATTCACACAGCGAGTGGTTAGGATCTGGAATGCACTGTCTGAGAGTGTGGTGGGGACAGATTCACACAGCGAGTGGTTAGGATCTGGAATGCACTGTCTGAGAGTGTGGTGGGGACAGATTCACACAGCGAGTGGTTAGCATCTGGAATGCACTGTCTGAGAGTGTGGTGGGGACAGATTCACACAGCGAGTGGTTAGGATCTGGAATGCACTGTCTGAGAGTGTGGTGGGGACAGATTCACACAGCGAGTGGTTAGCATCTGGAATGCACTGTCTGAGAGTGTGGTGGAGACAGATTCAATGGAGACTTTCAAAAGGGAACTAAACTGGTGTCTGACAAGAATCAATGTGCAACAGAGTTATGGAGAGGTGGGAGAAAGGCACTAAGTGAATTGCTCATTGGGAGAACAGATATGACGGGCCGACTGGCCTCCTGAGATTGTAAATTGTCAGTGAGGAAAGTGGTGAGGATAAATTCCTTTACACGAGGGGAATCGTAGAATGGTTGGCACATCACACTTGTACCAACCCTGTTAGTCCCAATGCCCTGGCTGCACCAGATTTACCCAACTCCCTTTTTAATGATTAAATCTGCTTCTACCATCTTTCAGAGACAGCATTACAGATCATAACTTACCGTGTAAAACTTACCCCTCCCATCCCAACTCTGCTTCTTTTTAAACTCAGGGAGGTACAAGAGGCCAGAAGTGTAAGAGTGTGGAGCTATAGGGTTGGGGAGGTTATGGAGATACAGAGGGAGAAGCCATGGTGGGATTTTTTAAAACTTCTGATGGAAAGGATTCTTCGAGACAGGATTTATTCCCACTTGGAAATAAGTGAACATATTAGTGAGAGGCAACTTGGTTTTGTGAAGAGGAGGTCGTGTCTCACGAACTTGATCGAGTTTTGAACATAAGAAATAGGAGCAGGAGTAGGCCATCTAGCCCCTCGAGCCTGCCCCGCCATTCAACAAGATCATGGCTGATCTGTCGTGGCTCAGTTCCACATTCCCGCCCTCTCCCCATAACCCTTAATCCCCTCGCTTATCAAAAACACATCAACCCACGTCTTAAAAATATTTAGCGAGGCAGCCTCCACCACCTCAATGGACAGAGAATTCCAGAGATTCACCACCCTTTGAGTGAAGAAGTTCCTCCTCAACTCTGTTCTAAACCGCCCCCCTTTTATCTTGAGGCTGTGCCCCCTAGTCCTACTGTCCTTTCTGAGCGGGAAGAGTCTCTCCACCTCTAACCTATCCATCCCATTCATCATCTTATACGTCTCAATGAGATCTCCCCTCATTCTTCTAAACTCTAACGAGTACAAGCCTAGTTTATTCAGCCTCTCCTCATAGCTCAACTCCGGATCAGCCTAGTAAACCTCCTCTGCACTCCCTCCAAGGCCAAAATATCCTTGCGGAAGTGACGAAGATGATTGATGAGGGTAAAGGGATCTGGGTGTACAGGTACACAGGTCATTGAAAGTGGCAATGCAGGTGGAGAAGGTAGTGAAGAAGGCATACGGCATGCTTGCCTTCATCGGCCAGGGCATTGAGTTTAAAATCTGGCACGTCACGTTGCAGCTTTATAGAACCTTAGTTAGGCTGCACTTGGAATATAGTGTTCAATTCTGGTCGCCACACTACCAGAAGGCTTTGGAGAGGATACAGAAAAGATTTACCAGGATGTTGCCCCTGGTATGGAGGGCATTAGCTGTGAGGAGAGGTTGGAGAAACTTGGTTTGTTCTCACTGGAACGACGGAGGTTGAGGGGAGACCTGATAGAAGTCTACAAGATTATGAAAGGCATGGACCAAGTGGAAGAGTCAATTACTAGGGGGTCACAGGTTTAAGGTGCGAAGGACAAGGTTTAAGGATGTACAAGGCAGATTTTTTACACAGAGGGTGGTGGGTGCCTGGAACTCATTGCTGGGGGAGGGAGTGGAAGCGGATACGGTAGTGATGTTTAAGGGGTGTCTTGACAAATCCTTGAATCGGATGGGAATAGAGGGATATGGTCCCCGGAAGGGTAGAGGATTTTAGTTCAGTCTGGCAGCATGGTCGGTGCAGGTTCGAGATCCGAACAGCCTGGTCCTGTGCTGTAATTTTGTTCTTTGTAGTGATGCTGGAGTGTGAGCCAGTGTCAGCCAGCAAGCATGGGCGGTAGAGGAATAGGACATGCAGCAAGTGGAGTGGCACAGTGGGTTAGCACTGCTGCCTCACAGCACCAGGGACACTGGTTCAATTCCTGGCTCAGCTCACTGTCTATGTGGAGTTTGCACGTTCTCCCCGTGTCTGAGAGAGTTTCCTCCGCATGCTCCGGTTTCCTCCCACAGTTTGAAAGATGTGTACATTAGGTGGATTAGCCATGCTAAGTTGCCCCTTAGTGGGGATTAGAAGGGTAAATAAGTGGGGTTGCAGAGAAAAGCTCTGGGTGGGATTGTGGGTCGGTGCAGGCTCGATGGGGCCTCCTTCAGCACCATGGGGATTCTATGATTCTCAGTTCAGACACAGCAGTGGGGGTTTGGGTGCTCTCCAGTTTACAGAGGGTCAGGGAGCAGACAGGAGTTCTCAAAACAGTCACACCCAGAGGAGGTTACAACGGCAGGAATGAGGATTACAGCAACAGATAAACCAAGAGCACAACAGTCCGGCAACGTGGGTGGAAATGGGTGGTCTAAGCAGTGGGTGGGGTCATCGCCAGGACGATGGGGTGGAAACGGGAGGGGGGGGGGGGGTGCATTGTCAGTGCGATTGGGTGGAGGTGAGGTGGGGCCATTGCGATGGGAAGGGGGGGGGAGATGGGGATCCTTGCCGCGGGAAGCGGGGGAGACGGGGATCCTTGCCACGGGAGGCGGGGGAGATGGGGATCCTCGCCACGGGAGGCGGGGGAGATGGGGATCCTTGCCGTGGGAAGCGGGGGAGATGGGGATCCTTGCCGTGGGAAGGGGGGGAGATGGGGATCCTTGCAGTGGGAAGGGGGGGGGGGGGTCATTGCCAGGACAACGGGTGGTCTGGGGAGCGGACTCTGTTTCCAGGAGCTGTGATTGGGTGGAAACAACGTGAGGTCACATGGCTTCACCGTTTTAGATAAAAGGCAGAAAATGGGAGCTTTTTGGGAATCTCTTTATTTCCCTGATTGCACAGAGTGATTTTCAAATGGAGATAAACACACAGCTACCCTGCTGCTTAATCTCCACCCTGGGCTTGCGCTCGCAGGAAACTGGCCTTCTTCTGAGCCACACGGTCCTTCCGCTGAGCCAGGGATAACTTCCGGCGATTCCACCTGCACAAAGGGAAAGAGGGGGTTCAGTCCCGGGAAACACTCGTCAGCAATCTCAGTTAGACAGCACAACACAGGGAACAGTTCCTCGGAGTGTATCCACTATCAGGAGGGAGACACAACATAACCCAACCATCAGACACTTGATAATGTGGAGGCTTCCCTTGTCCTTAGCACAGACTCAACGGGCTGAATGGCCTCCTCCTCCTGCACTGTAGAGATTCTACGATAGGGGCTGTTATCGGGAGAGACAAGTCAATGATAGAAGCAGTGTTCCTCCTCAGCCCCAGGGCCATGAGCACTGAACCGGGACCCAGCCACACAAACACTGGGGCTACCAGAACAGGTCACAGGCTGGGAATCCTGCGGAGAGTAACTCACCTCCCCACTCCCCCCCGCCGAACCCTGTCCACTGGGAATCCTGCGGAGAGTAACTCACCTCCCCACTCCCCCCCCCCCCCCCCGAACCCTGTCCACTGGGAATCCTGCGGAGAGTAACCCACCTCCCCACTCCCCCCCCCGAACCCTGTCCACTGGGAATCCTGCGGAGAGTAACTCACCTCCCCACTCCCCCCCCCCGAACCCTTGTCCACTGGGAATCCTGCGGAGAGTAACTCACCTCCTGACTCCCCCCGCCAAAGCCTGTCCACCATCTACAAGGACACAAGTCAGGAGTGTGATGGAATACTCCCCACTTGCCCTGGATGGGGGCAGCTCCCAATAACACACGAGAAACCTCGACACCGTCCAGGACAAAGCAGCCCCGCTGGATCGCGACTCCATCCACAAACACTCCCTCCCTCCCCCACCCACACACAGTGACAGCCGTGTCTACCATCTACAAGATGCCCCGCAGTGACTCACCAAGGCTCCTTACGCAGCACCTTCCAAACCCACCACCTCTACCATCCAGAAGGACAAGGGCAGCAGATACCTGGGGGACACCCCCCACCTGGAGGCTCCCCTCCGAGTCACTCACCATCCCGACCGGGAAATATATCAGCCTTTCTTTCACTTTCACTGGGGTAAGAATCCTGGAACTCCCTCCCTAACAGCACTGTGGGAGTACCTACACCTCAGGGTCTGCAGCAGGTTCAAGGCTCACCCACCACCTTCTCAAGGGGCAGTTAGAGAGGGTAATGAACACTGGGCCTGGCCAGTGGCGCACACATCCTGTAAAAACCTGAAGTCTCTACACAGCCTACACACAAACAAGGTCCTTAGCACTTCCCTGACCTCCATATCACCATTCAGCACTGAAACTGCCCCCAAGCCACAACAGGATCAGGAGGGAAGGTCGCTGGGAAGCTTGGGTTCAGCCCCCAGGCACCAGGAGATCCCCGAATGCCTCACTCACCGTTTGGCTTTAACCGCTTCCTGCCTCACTTTCTTCTCGTGACTGGGATTGGCTCGGATCTCTCGGTGAGCCGTTTTGTAAATTTCTTCCATCTGAAGGAGAGCAAACAGCCATCAGTTCCGTACACACCCAAAGACATATCGACATTCCCCCCACCCCCCCCGACTGCCCTCCGACCGCATACCCAGGGGCTGTAGGAGCAGCACAGAGAGACAGCAGCCTTCACAGAGCATCCCTCACCCCCAGGGTGGGTCGCTGAGGTGTAGTTGGCTGTGAAGCAAAGGAAGGAGCATGGGCCTCTGCCCCAAACTCAGCTCTGCCCCACCAATACCAGACTCCACAGACAGAGAGAAGACTCACCATGTCAGGGGTGACGCCATTCTTGATGTAGTTGGAGAACTGCTTCTTGTAAGCATCCTCATCCTCCTCCATCAGGTGCCTCATGTAGTCAGCGACATTCAATCCAAAGATGTGTCGACGGTGCACCTCGGCATTGAACTCCTTACTCTCGGAGTCATAGCCGGGGAATCTCTTGGTGCTAGGGAAAGAGCGAGTGTCAGAGAGAGAGAGCTGGAGCGAGATCTTCAACCTTTACTACCACATCTACAAACACTCACTCCCCCCACCACCCACGCACAGTGACAGCCGTGTGTACCATCTACAAGACGCACTGCAGCAACTCACCAAGGCATCTTCCAAACCCACCACCACTACCATCTAGAAGGACAAGGGCAGTAAATGCCTGGGGAACACCCCCCACCTGGAGGTTCCCCTCCGAGTCACTCACCATCCCGACTTGGAAATCTATCGGCCGTTCCTTCACTGGGTCAAAATCCTGGAGCTCCCTCCCTAACAGCACTGGAGGTGTACCTACACCTCAGGGACTGCGGTGGATTCAAGGTGGCGGCTCACCCACCACCTTCTCAAGGGGCGATTAGGGATGGGTAATGAATGAATGCTGCTTCATCATTTGGGGGAGGAAATTGGTAACATTATCCAGCATCGTAACCAGAAATTACAAGATAAAACTGTTCACTACAATGCATCATACCAACCCAAAGTCATCGAGGTTTATAGCACGGAAACAGGCCCTTCAGCCCAACCTGTCCATGCCACCCTTTTTTCTAAAACCCCTAAACTAATCCCAATTGCCTGCATTTGGCCCATATCCCTCTATACCCATCTTACCCATGTAACTGTCTAAATGCTTTCCAAAACACAGAATTGTACCCGCCTCTACTACTACCTCCGGCAGCTTGTTCCAGATGTTCACCACCCTC
The DNA here is from genome assembly GCF_965287045.1 of Carcharhinus amblyrhynchos. Lineage (NCBI taxonomy): Eukaryota > Metazoa > Chordata > Chondrichthyes > Carcharhiniformes > Carcharhinidae > Carcharhinus > Carcharhinus amblyrhynchos. Next base: position 3,821,011 of record NW_027649786.1, read on the forward strand.
TGTGTGAAAAAATTGCCCCTCTGGACCCTTTTGTATCTCTCCCCGCTAGTTTTAGACTCCCCTACCTTTGGGGAAAAGATATTGACTATCTAGCTGATCTGTGCCCCTCATTATTTTATAGACCTCTATAAGATCACCCCTCAGCCTCCTACACTCCAGAGAAAAAAGTCCCAGTCTATCCAGCCTCTCCTTATAACTCAATCCATCAAGTCCTGGCAGCATCCTAGTAAATCTTTTCTGCACTCTTTCCAGTTTAATAATATCCTTTCTATAATAGGGTGACCAGAACTGTACACAGTATTCCAAGTGTGGCCTTACCAATGTCTTGTCCAACTTCAACAAGACGTCCCAACTCCTGTATTCAATGTTCTGACCAATGAAACCAAGCATGCCGAACGCCTTCTTCATCACTCTGTCCACCTGTAACTCCACTTTCAAGGAGCTATGAACCTGTACCCCGAGATCTCTTTGTTCTGTAACTCTCCCCAACGCCCTACCATTAACTGAGTAAGTCCTGCCCTGGTTCAATCTACCAAAATGCATCACCTCACATTTGTCTAAATTAAACTCCATCTGCCATTCATCAGTCCACTGGCCCAATTGATCAAGATCCCGTTGCAATTGGAGATAATTTTCTTCACTGTCCACCATACCATCAATCTTGGTGTCACATGCAAATGTCGCATGGAGTTTAGAAGGCTGACGGGGGATCTTATAGAGACATTTAAGATAATGAAGGGGATGGATAGGGTAGAAGTAGAGAGATTCTTCCCACTTAGAAAGGACAGCAGGACTAGAGGACAGCGCCTCAAGATAAGGGGCGGGGGGGGGGGTTGGCAGTTTAGAACAGAGTTGAGGAGGAACTTCTTCACTCAAAGGGTGGTGAATCTCTGGAATTCTCTGCCCGTTAAAATGGTGGAGGCTACCTCGCTGAATGTATTTAAGTCACGGGTAGATAGGTTTCTGATAGGCAAGGGGATTAAGGGTTATGGGGAGAAAGCGGGAAAGTGGAACTGATCCACTCCAGATCAGCCATGATCTTATTGAATGGCGGGGCAGGCTCGAAGGGCTAGATGGCCAACTCCTGCTCCTATTTCTTATGTTCTTAAACTTACTAACCATGCCTCCTATATTCTCATCCAAATCAATGTGTCCACCCAAACTGCCATGACCATAGACAACATCACAGGAGGCAACGATCTAGAAATGGTATCAAGACCTGGCCATTTGAGGGCGGTTGAAAGTCGACCATATTGCTATGGCTCTGGGGTCACATGTAGGTCAGACTGGGTAAGGACAGATTTCCTTCCCTACAGGACATTAGTGAATCAGATGGGTTTTTGTGACAATCGACAACGGTTTCACGGTCATCAGTAGATTCTTAATTCCAATTTTTAAAAAAAATTGAATTCAAATTTCACCATCTGCTGTGGCGCGATTCGAACCCGGGTCCCCAGAATATTAGCTGAGTTTCTTCACCAAAAAGGGTGGCAAGGCTGTGGAATTCATTCCCACAGGAAGTAGTTGATGCCAAAACATTGAGCACATTGAAGAGGTGACTGGATATAGCACTTGAGGAGGGGGTGAGGTGAATAAGATCGAAGATTACGGGGAGGAAGCAGGATTAGGCGAGTGAGTTGGATGCTCGCGATGAATGGTGGGAGCAGGCTCGAAGGGCTGAATGGCCTCCTCCTGCTCCTGTATTTCTATGGATTAATAGTTCAGCGATAATATCACTTGGCCATCACCTCACCCCCACCAAACATGACCGTACTCGGAGAGGAGAAGTTACACAAGGAATGGGATCGATTGGATAGCTCCACTGAAGAGCTAGCAGACACGAGGGGCTGCATGGCCTCGGTCTGCCGAGGTGATGATCTCTTGTCCTCTTACCTGTGTGGGATGGAGAGGCCTCCGTCAGCCGCCCCCTTCATGGCTCCGAAGACCTTGTTGCCAGTGCTGGTCCGGGCCAGTCCAGCGTCCAGGTAACAGGTGAACACAGAGGGTTTCCCAGTAATGCTCTCCACATTGAACTCGTCACCAGTTACCTCCACTTCTCCTTCGTAGATCTTATCCAATCCAAACTTCTGCAGCAGCTACAGGGAAGGATAAGACATCTCGTAAAGGCTGCAGCATTTCAGCATAACCATCCCCCCCACTGCTCCAAACGCTAACCATTCCCATCAAACCGCCTCTCAGCCTCCTCTCTTCCCACCCCACACGCACCCCCCCCGTCCCCAAGGAGGACAGACCCACCCTCCCCAAACCGGCCATCCCCCCCCCCCGCCCCCCGACCCTGCACTTACCCGGCGAGTGAGGAGGAGGCCAGTGCAGTACGCCGCTGCGTAATTTGTCAGCCCGACTTTCACGCCATATCGGGGGAGCTCATGAGAGTACGCAGCGCACACAATCATGTCTCCCTCGATTCTAGCGAACGCTACCTGTAACCGAGAGAAAAAGGAGAGTGGTCACACGTCACATCGGAAAGAGAACCAAGACGCACAGATCCCACCCCCCCCCCCCCAACACACAATGACAATAAAGCACTGAGAACAGACACTAATGCAGACACTATAACAGACATTAATATGGCCTAATTCTGCTCATATATCTTACGAAGCTGTCCCTTAGTGTCAGGGGAACTAGCAGGGTAAATATGTGGGGATAGGGCCTGGCTGGGATTGCAGGTTCGATGGGCCGAATGGATTCTATGAATCTACACATTCCAGGATGGTCAATCCACCTAACCGGCACATCGTTCCGACTGTGTGAGGAAACCCACGCAGACACAGGGAGAAGGTGCAGTCTCCACACAGACAGGAGTCTGGAATTGAACCCGGGTCCCTGGCGCTGTGAGACAGCAGCGCTAACCCACTGTGTCACCGGGAATGGAACCCGGGTCCCTGGCGCTGTGAGACAGCAGCGCTAACCCACTGTGTCACCGGGAATGGAACCCGGGTCCCTGGAACTGTGAGGCAGCAGTGCTAACCCACTGTGTCACCGGGAATGGAACCCGGGTCCCTGGCGCTGTGAGGCAGCAGCGCTAACCCACTGTGTCACCGGGAATGGAACCCGGGTCCCTGGCGCTGTGAGGCAGCTGCGCTAACCCACTGTGTCACCGGGAATGGAACCCGGGTCCCTGGCGCTGTGAGACAGCAGTGCTAACCCACTGTGTCACTGGGAATGGAACCCGGGTCCCTGGCGCTGTGAGACAGCAGTGCTAACCCACTGTGTCACCGGGAATGGAACCCGGGTCCCTGGCGCTGTGAGACAGCAGTGCTAACCACTGTGTCACCGGGAATGGAACCCGGGTCCCTGGCGCTGTGAGGCAGCTGCGCTAACCCACTGTGTCACCGGGAATGGAACCCGGGTCCCTGGCGCTGTGAGACAGCAGTGCTAACCCACTGTGCCACCGGGAATGGAACCCGGGTCCCTGGCGCTGTGAGGCAGCAGTGCTAACCCAGTGTGTCACCGGGAATGGAACCCGGGTCCTGGAGCTGTGAGGCAGCAGTGCTAACCCACTACCACTTTTTCGAACGTCCCAAATCACTTTACTGCCAATTTGCAATGAATCCTGCCCCTCCCACATTGCCCCCTCACAGTGCAATGCCCCCCTCCGCTCCCTGCCATGCGGCACCCCACTCCACTGACAATGCGGTGACAGACACTCCTGTCTGTGACACTAGTTTGACAAAACCTCCTGGAGAGCGCCACCCACCACGCCCCCCCCCCCCAACCCACTCCCCACTCCCCTGCCCACTGCCCCCCCACCACCCACCCCCCTCCCACCAGCGCCCCCCCCCCTCCCCACCCACCCACCCCCCAAAGCACAAACACAGCTTCTGCCTCTCCCCTCTTACCTGGCAAACTATATCCCGGTTGGTGATGCGCACAATCAGCCGGTATTTGGGGGTGTTGTACTTGTTCTTGTCTTGAACCACAAGGCGCTTGCGTGCAAAGTAGTCAGTCCTACCCTCTGAGGAACAACAGGCACAGCTGGGTCAACGGCAAAAAATAACCCTCCCAACATCTACAGGCAGCAGAGAGCGTAGACCCAGCTCCCCACACCCAACAAATCCTCCCTCACTGCATTTCACCAACTCACTAAATAATCTGATCGTTATGTTAATGGTCAATTATATTAGAGATACACGGGGGGGGGGGGGGGGGGGGGACGGGGGGAGGAGGAGGAGGTCAGGGGGGGGGGGGGGGGGGGGAGTCTGAGCGCTTACGGCAGCGATGAGATATTGAAGCAGAAATAAAGAGCGGAATGGAGTAGAAAGGGACTGGGCAATAAAAGCTGTGGAGGGAGCGCTCACACCAAAGACTCGGAATGGTTCCCGGGAAGAGGAATTTCAATTATGGAGGATAGACGGGGAAATGGTGACGGTTTCCCCGGGAGAAGGCTGAGGGGAGGGGGATCTGATCCCAGGCCTCGAACATTACGAGGGGTCTGGACAGAATCGATCGGAGAAACCGTCGGAAGAACCAGTAACCAGACATAGAACACAACAGCGCAGAACAGGCCCTTCGGCCCACGATGTTGCGCCGACCAGTTACAAAAACAATGACCCACTAGCCTATACCAATCCCTTTTCGTCCATAAACCTATTCACAGATCTCTTAAATGCCCCCAAACTAGGCGCATTTACAACTGCAGCAGGCAGGGCATTCCAATCCCTCACCACCCGCTGGGTAAAGAACCTACCCCTGACATCCGTCCTGTAGCTACCCCCCCTTAATTTAAAGCCATGCCCCCTCGTGCTAGCTTTCTCCATCTGAGGAAAAAGGCTATCACTATCCACCCTATCTAAACCTCTAATCATCTTATATGTTTCAATAAGATCCCCTCTTAGCCGCCTTCTTTCCAACAAAAACAACCCTAAATCCCTCAGTCTCTCCTCATAGGACCTCCCCACCATACCAGGCAACATCCTGGTAAACCTCCTCTGCACCCTCTCCAAGCCTCCACATCCTTCTTGTAACGTGGGGACCAGAACTGCACACAGTACTCCAAGTGCGGCCGCACCAGAGTTGTGTACAATTGCAACATGACGCTGCGACTCCTAAATTCAATCCCCCTACCAATAAACGCCAAGACACCGTACGCCTTCTTAACAACCTTATCTACTTGATTCCCAACTTTCAGGGATCTATGTACACATACACCTAGATCCCTCTGCTCATCCACACTATTCAAAGTCCTCCCGTTAGCCCTATACTCGACACATCTGTTGCTCCTACCAAAGTGAATCACCTCACACTTCTCCGCATTAAACTCCATCCGCCACCTCGCGGCCCAGCTCTGCAACCTGTCTAAGTCTCCCTGCAAACTATGACACCCTTCCTCACAATCTACCATGGCAGAGAATGAAAGTGATTGGTGGAAGCAGGAGAGAAACCTACAAGAGACAACCCTCTTTCAGCGAGCGAGAGGGAGGGCCGAGCGAGGGGGGGGGGGGAGGGCCGAGCGAGGGGGGGGGGGGAGGGCCGAGCGAGGGGGGGGGGGGGAGGGCCGAGCGAGGGGGGGGGGGGAGGGCCGAGCGAGGGGGGGGGGGAGGGCCGAGCGAGGGGGGGGGGGGGAGGGCCGAGCGAGGGGGGGGGGGAGGGCCGAGCGAGGGGGGGGGAGGGCCGAGCGAGGGGGGGGGGGGAGGGCCGAGCGAGGGGGGGGGGGAGGGCCGAGCGAGGGGGGGGGGGAGGGCCGAGCGAGGGGGGGGGGGGAGGGCCGAGCGAGGGGGGGGGGGGGAGGGCCGAGCGAGGGGGGGGGGGGAGGGCCGAGCGAGGGGGGGGGGGGGAGGGCCGAGCGAGGGGGGGGGGGGGAGGGCCGAGCGAGGGGGGGGGGGGAGGGCCGAGCGAGGGGGGGGGGGGAGGGCCGAGCGAGGGGGGGGGGGGAGGGCCGAGCGAGGGGGTGGGGGGGAGGGCCGAGCGAGGGGGGGGGGGAGGGCCGAGCGAGGGGGGGGGGGGAGGGCCGAGCGAGGGGGGGGGGGGGGAGGGCCGAGCGAGGGGGGGGGGGGGGGAGGGCCGAGCGAGGGGGGGGGGAGGCCGAGCGAGGGGGGGGGGAGGAGGGGGGAGGCCGAGCGAGGGGGGGGAGGGGAGGGGAGGGCCGAGCGAGGGGGGGGGGAGGGGAGGGGAGGGCCGAGCGAGGGGGGGGGGAGGGGAGGGGAGGGCCGAGCGAGGGGGGGGGAGGGGAGGGGAGGGCCGAGCGAGGGGGGGGGGGAGGGGAGGGGAGGGCCGAGCGAGGGGGGGGGGAGGGGAGGGGAGGGCCGAGCGAGGGGGGGGGGAGGGGAGGGGAGGGCCGAGCGAGGGGGGGGGGAGGGGAGGGGAGGGCCGAGCGAGGGGGGGGGGGAGGGGAGGGGAGGGCCGAGCGAGGGGGGGGGAGGGGAGGGGAGGGCGAGCGAGGGGGGGGGAGGGCCGAGCGAGGGGGGGGAGGGCCGAGCGAGGGGGGGGGGAGGGCCGAGCGAGGGGGGGGGGGAGGGCCGAGCGAGGGGGGGGGGGAGGCCGAGCGAGGGGGGGAGGGCCGAGCGAGGGGGGGGGAGGGCCGAGCGAGGGGGGGGGAGGGCCGAGCGAGGGGGGGGGAGGGAGGGCCGAGCGAGGGGGGGGGGAGGGGAGGGGCCGAGCCGAGCGAGGGGAGGGGAGGGGAGGGGTGAGCGAGTGAGGGAGTGAGTGAGTGAGTCTGAACGCCTGCGCGAGCTCATGGAGTCAGATTTAAATCCGGACACTATGGAGGTGAGTGGAATCTGAAGAGAATGAGAATGTTTACGGTGGACGCGCCGGTAACTGGAAACCCAGAGACAGGACTTCACATCTCAGCTGGAACAGCTTTCAGCGACCGGCACCCCCCCGACAGTTCAGCAACCCCCACCCCCGACTGCTCTGCCCTTCTCCCTGCCCTGCTCCCCCCCTCCCAGCAGTACTGAGTCTAGGGCCCTGCTTATTAAGTTGAGAAAGCCACAGAAGACTCACCTCTCCGCCTCCTGAACTTGACTTGATATCTCTTGAAGTAAGACTTGTTCTTGACAACTTTTACAAACCCCTGGATTGGAGAGAGAGCAGCAATTAGAATCTTGGAGGAGAGAGACAGAGCGGGTGCAAGAGGCCATTCAATCCATTTGCATCTTTGAAAAAGCACCCAGTGACCCCACAGTTCCACAGCCCTGTAAATCTGTCAGATCAGATCTTCACAGCTCACCCAACCCAAACAAAATTTACTCATTCTGATCTGTTGTATTGGGATACAATGAAAAGTATTGTTTCTTGCACGCTAGACAGACAAAACCATACTGTTCATAGAGAAAGAAAGGAGAGGGTGCAGAATGAATTGTTACAGACATATTGAGGGTGTAGAGAAAGATCAGCTTAATGCGAGGCAGGTCCATTCAAAAGTCTGACAGCAGCAGGGAAGAAGCTGTTCTTGAGTCGGTCGGTACGGGACCTCAGACTTTTGTATCTTTCTCTCTTCCACCTTCTACCGTCAGGAAAATGTCCGGGGTGTTTGGGGTACTTAATACGCTGGCTGTTTTCCCCGAGGCAGCGGGAAGTGTAGACAGAGTCAATGGATGGGAGGCTGGTTGTGTGATGGATTGGGGGCTACATTCACCACCCTTTTGTAGTTCCTTGCGGTCTTGGGCAGAGCAGGAGCCCAGACCGAGCTGTGATACAACCAGAAAGAATGCTTTCTATGGGGCATCTGTAAAAGTGGGTGAGAGTCGTAGCTGACATGCCAAATTTCCATGGCCTGAGAAATTGATGGGCTTTCTTAACTATAGTACAGCACAGGAAACAGACCCTTCAGCCCTCCAAGTGGGGGGAGAATGACCAGGACAGGTTGTTGGTGATCTGGACACCTAGAAAATTGAAGCTCTTGACTACTTTCACTTCTCCCCGTTGACACAGACAGGGGTATACCCTCCATTACACTTCCTGAAGTCGAGGACTATCCCCTTACCCAAAGATCGGAGGCTGAATGCCCGTGACTGCTGAAGTGTTTCCCGACCAAAAGGGAACACTCCTGCCTGGTGATTGTTGAGCAGTGCCCGTTCATCCATTGTTCAATGTCTGTTTGTCAAAGCACAATCTCGCCAACGTACCACGCTGCAGCTTACGAGGTAGGCAACATTGGAAGAACCACAGCAGTACCTACCGCGTACCTGGATACATGCCAACGTCCTGAGCCTCTGATCTTCGGGTAAACGTTCTCTAAGGCGGCCTTCATGACACACGACAGCGCAGAGTCGCTGAGCAGAAACTGAGAGCCAAGTTCCGCAAGGATGCGGACGGCCTCAACAGGGATCTTGAGTTCATGTCGCACTATCTGTAACCCCCCCACGACTTGGCTGGACTTGCAACGTCTCACTAACTGCCCTGCCTGGAGACAATATACATAGAACATAACAGCGCAGAACAGGCCCTTCGGCCCACGATGTTGCGCCGACCAGTTTTTAAAAAAAACACTAACCCGCTAATCTAAACCAATCCCATTTCGTCCATAAACCTATCCACAGATCTCTTAAACGCCCCCAAACTAGGCGCATTTACAACTGCAGCTGGCAGGGCATTCCAGTCCCTCACCACCCTCTGGGTAAAGAACCTACCCCTGACATCAGTCCTATAACTACCCCCCTTAATTTAAAGCCGTGCCCCCTCGTGCTAGCTTTCTCCATCCTAGGAAAAAGGCTATCACTATCCACCCTGTCTAAACCTCTAATCATCTTATATGTTTCAATAAGATCCCCTCTTAGCCGCCTTCTTTCCAGCGAAAACAACCCCAAATCTCTCAGTCTCTCCTCATAGGATCTCCCCTCCATACCAGGCAACATCCTGGTAAACCTCCTCTGCACCCTCTCCAAAGCCTCTACATCTTTCCTGTAATGTGGGGACCAGAACTGCACACAATACTCCAAGTGCGGCCGCACCAGAGTTGTGTACAGTTGCATCATGACGCTGCGACTCCTAAATTCAATCCCCCTACCAATAAACGCCAAGACACCGTATGCCTTCTTAACAACCTTATCTACTTGATTCCCAACTTTCAGGGATCTATGTACACATACACCTAGATCCCTCTGCTCCTCCACACTATTCAAAGTCCTCCCGTTAGCCCTATACTCAACACATCTCTTTAACCTGTGCTTAACCCTCTCTCCACTCGCACTCTGTACCTGTAAAGACTCACATTCCGTTACCTTGCAATTGAGTCTCTATTTCTATATGCCCTGTTTGTGAAACCTTCCTCTACTCACCTGATGAAGGAGCAGCGCTCCAAAAGTTCGTGATTTCAAATAAACTAGTTGGACTGGTGTAAAATTGTTTTTACAAATTTAGCATGGCCAATCCACCCTAACCTGCACATCTTTGGACACTAAGGGACAATTTAGCACGGCCAATCCATTCTAAGACTTGGTATCCCCATTGCAACTTACAGCATATAACAGGAGTGAGGGGCCGAATGGTCTCCCCAATGTCCCAAATCATTCAGAGAGGGAGTAAATTTCACAATGCAAAGTGTGTGTGCGTCTTTGTAAGATGATACAATGTGCAAGCCCAGTTTTGAGTGTAGGGACCCCTCAGATCCAGCTAATGGTACATTCCCCTCCCCCCCCAAATGCTGGGATAGCGAATGGCAGCTTCCACTCTCTCCCCCCCGACTCCCAAACAAGCGCTCAGCATCCGTCAAATATCCCGCCATCCCACCCGTTCCTTAACCATCCGCCATCCATCCGACCAGGGAGAGCCCGCCCGACCCTCCTGGAGACTCCTCCCGCAGTTCAGGCTCACCATTTGGGCCGATTTTGCGGCTCCGGTACCGGGATCCTCAGGTAGCGATTTCAGCTGCGGGCCTTGAGCGGCGGAAAAGGGCTGGGCCCCTCCGCGCAGGCGCCTAAACCGGCCGAGGGGCCGGCAATTGCGCACGCGTGTCCGTGCTGTACTGATGCCGAGCCCGGCAGCTGCGCGTGCGTGCTTGTTTGCTTGCTGTCCCTATGCTGGGCCGCATGCGTGCCTGCCGGATCGATGCCGGCCCGGCGGACGCACACGCGCAGACCTCCCCACCTGGTTACATTCCAGTTTGCACTGAGTTGAGATGATCAGCACATATTTCAATGTGATTGCAATCTGTCCCTCCATCTCTGGACCAGAAATACCCCCTCCTTGTGTGCTGACAACTCCTCTTGACAAATTAATTAGTTGTTTTTAATTTATATATAGATGATCTGGAGGAGGGAACCGAGTGTAGGGTGTCGAAATTTGCTGAGGACACCAAGATTGGAGGAAAGGCAAATTGTGCGGAGGGTGTGGAGAGTCTACAGAAGGATCTAGATAGGCTGGGCGAATGGGCCAGGAAATGGCAAATGGAATTTAATGTTGGCAAGTGCGAGGTGGTCCACTTTGGTAGGAAGAATGGTAGGAAGGATTATCACTTACGTGGCGAAAAACTGCAGCAGGCGACGGTGCAGAGGGACCTCGGGGTCCTTGTGCATGAGTCGCAAAAACCCAGCCTGCAGGTGCAGCAGGTGGTCAGGAAGGCGAATGGGATGCTGGCCTTCATAGCGAGGGGATTGAATATAAAAGTAGGGAGGTCTTGCTGCGGCTGTATAGGGCATTGGGGAGGCTGCAGCTGGAGTACTGTGTGCAGTTTTGGGCGCCGTACTTACGCAAGGATATTTTGGCCTTGGAGGGAGTGCAGAGGAGGTTTACTAGACTGATGCCGGAGTTGAGGGGGTTGAGCTATGAGGAGAGGCTGAATAAACTAGGCTTGTACTCGTTAGAGTTTAGAAGAATGAGGGGAGATCTCATTGAGACGTATAAGATGATGAATGGGATGGATAGGATAGAGGTGGAGAGACTCTTCCCACTCAGAAAGGATAGTAGGACTAGGGGGCACAGCCTCAAGATAAAGGGGGGCGGTTTAGAACGGAGTTGAGGAGGAACTTCTTCACTCAAAGGGTGGTGAATCTCTGGAATTCTCTGCCCGTTGAAGTGGTGGAGGCTGCCTCGCTAAATATTTTTAAGACGCGGGTTGATGGGTTTTTGATAAGAGAGGGGATTAAGGGTTATGGGGAGAGGGCGGGAATGTGGAACTGAGCCACGACAGATCAGCCATGATCTTATTGAATGGCGGGGCAGGCTCGAAGGACTAGATGGCCTACTCCTGCTCCTATTTCTTATGTTCTTATGTTCTTATGAGGAGAAAACAGCCTGGTCTGATTGTCGAAGGCTAATTTCAGCAGAGTAGATTCCATCCCAGTGAATTAGCTCATGTGGGGGTGGGGGGGAATTGTGTGGGGTTACGGGGATAAGGCCTGGGTAGGGACCATTGTCAGTGCGGGCTTGATGGGCCGAATAGACTCCTGCACCGTAGGGATTCAATAATTCTAGGTGAATACTATAGCCAAGGCCAACATTCACTACCCATCCTGGATTGCCCTTGGGAATGTGGGGGGCTGAGACTGTAAGATACAGGAGGAGAATTAGGCCATTCGGCCCATCGGGTCTGCTTTGCCATTCAATCATGGCTGATAAGTTTCTCAACCCCAATTCCTCTACTTTTTCCCCTATAACCTTTGATCCCCTTACCAATTACGAACCTATCCATCTCTGACAAAAGGCTGGAAAATCTCAGCAGGTCTGACAGCATCTGTGGAAGGAGAATAGAGCCAACGTTCATCGGAGCTCTTTTGCTTTTACCTCTTGATCTGTGCCTTAAAGTCACTCAATGACCTGGCCTCCACACTCTTCTAAGGCAATGAGTTCCACAGATTCACCACCTCTGGCTGAAGAAATTCCCCCTCACCTCGGTTCTGAAAGGTTGTCCCTTTACTTTGACCTGTGCCCTCTCCTACTAATGGAGACAGCTTCCCCAAGTCCATTCTGTCCAGGCCTTTCAATATTCTGTAAGTTTTCAATGAAATGCCCCCCTCTCCCCTCATCCTTCCAAACCCCATCGAGTATAGACCCAGAGTCCTCAGACGCTCCTCATATGTCAGGCTTTTCAGTCTTGGAATCATTTTTGTGAACCTCCTCTGGATCCTCTCCAAGGCCAGCACATCCTTCCTTAGATACAGGGCCAGAATTGCTCACAATACTCCAGATGGGGTCTGACCAGAGCTTTATACAGCCTCATCAGTACAACCTTGTTTTTGTATTCTAGTCTTCCCGAAATGAATGCTAACATTGTGTTTGCCTTCCTAATTACCCACTCAACCTGCGAGTTAACCTGAAAACAATTCTCCTTGTGTTGAACCACTGTGGTGCATGCGGTGTAGGTGTACCTGCCATCAGAACACAGTCCCAGGGGTTTTGACCCAGCAATGGCAATATTGCTGCAAGTCAGGGTGGTGTGTGGCTCTCGAGGGACACTTGCCCTTTTCCTTTCCAGGTGGTGGCATTTATCAGCTTGAAAGGTGCCTTGGGTGTGTTCCTGCTGTGTGTCTCGTAGATGGTACACACTGCTGCCACTGTGCATGGGCAATGGGAGGAGTAAATATTTAAGGTGGACCCAAATTTGAATGCATTCCGTACTTTTTTTTGCTTAAATCTTTGAAGGTGGCAGGGCAAGTGAAACATGCAGTTAATAGAGCACACAGGTTTAGAAGTCGGGGCACAGAGACTACCTATAACAAAATATTAACATACCTCCCACTGGAGTATTGCATCCAATTACTACCCCTATTCTTTAAGAAGGATGCGGAAGATCATAGAGTTTTACAGCACAGAAAGAGGCCCTTCAGTATAGGGCATTGGTGAGGCCGCAGCTGGAGTACTGTGTGCAGTTTTGGGCGCCGCACCTGCGCAAGGATATTTTGGCCCTGGAGGGAGTGCAGAGGAGGTTTACTAGGCTGATACCGGAGTTGAGGGGATTGAGCTATGAGGAGAGGCTGAATAAACTAGGCTTGTACTCGTTAGAGTTTAGAAGAATGAGGGGAGATCTCATTGAGACGTATAAGATGATGAATGGGATGGATAGGATAGAGGTGGAGAGACTCTTCCCGCTCAAAAAAGACAGTAGGACTAGGGGGCACAGCCTCAAGATAAAGGGGAGGTGGTTTAGAACGGAGTTGAGGAGGAACTTCTTCACTCAAAGGGTGGTGAATCTCTGGAATTCTCTGCCCGTTGAAGTGGTGGAGGCTGCCTCGCTAAATATTTTTAAGAAGCGGGTTGATGGGTTCTTGATAAGAGAGGGGATTAAGGGTTATGGGGAGAGGGCGGGAAAGTGGAACTGAGCCACGACAGATCAGCCATGATCTTATTGAATGGCGGGGCAGGCTCGAAGGGCTAGATGGCCTACTCCTGCTCCTATTTCTTATGTTCTTATGTCTGTGCCAGCCATCAAACATCTATCTATTTAAATCTCATATTCCAGCACTTGGTCCATAGTCTTGTATGGCATGGCGTTTCAAGTGAGTTGATCTATTATTGTCCCATGTATTTGGGGCGCTCTTGGGCAGAGCAGGAGCCCAGACCGAGCTGTGATACAACCAGGAAGAATGCTTTCTATGGGACATCTGTAAAAGTTGGTGAGAGTTGTATCGGACATGCCAAACTTCCTTAGTCTTCTGAGAAAGTAGAGGCGATGGTGGGGCTTTCTTAACGATAGTGTCAGCATTGAGGGGGGAACCAGGACAGGTTGTTGGTGATCTGGAGCCTCATGTCTCCGCCCCCCCCCGGCTGAACCAATCATCAGCTGCGCCCTATCGGCCAATCAGCATGGGGCGGTCCGGAACGCTCCTCCAATCAGCGAGGCGCAGGCCGCGGACTCAGCCAATCGGGATGGCGGCAACGTGAAGCCCTGCCAGCCAATGGGCGGGCCCCGCTCCGAGCGGCCAGCCATTCGGGAGGGAGGTAGCTCGGGGCCCCGGCCTCAGCCAATGGGAGAAGGCGGGGCCGGTGATGGTGACCAATGGGAAGGGAGGACCTGGCGGTGGCCAGCAGGGACGGAGGGAGGTCGGACCAATCGGAATGGAGCCGATTGTCCGGCGAGCCAGTGGGAGCACACGATGCTGCGGGGCAAGGGGTCGGGCTGGGCCAATGGGAGAGCGCGTTGCGGGGAGGTGCTGACGGTTGTCCGCTGGCTGAGGGAAGAAGCTTTTGTCTCGATGGCGTCGCCGCTTCTCGGCGGGAGGCGGTGGCTGGGCGGCGGCCGCTGAGGCCGGGACCCCCACACCCCCACACCCCCATCCTCCTCTACCCCTCCCCCCGCCCCCCCCGGATCCTCCCCATGGCCCTGCGCCGGGACCGGTCTCCAGCCCCCGGCGTCGTCAACCTGCTGTCGGACGAGGAAGGCGCCGAGGCCCCGGCGGGCCTGCGGCGGGAGAAGCGGCCCCGCCGCGTCAGGCTGCAGCCGATGACCCCCGCCGGCCTGCCGGAACTGGCCGACCCGGAGCAGCGCCGCGACCCGGAGCGCGGGATCGTCCGCTTCGAGAATCAGAAACTGTTCAGCGAGGTGAGGGAGGGGAGAGGAGAGGGACACGGGGGGGGGGGAGAGGGACACGGGGGGGGGGGGGGAGAGGAGAGGGACACGGGGGGTGGGGGGGAGAGAGGAGAGGGACACGGGGGGTGGGGAGAGAGGAGAGGGACACGGGGGGGGGGGGGGGGGAGAGGAGAGGGACACGGGGGGGGGGGGGAGAGGAGAGGGACACGGGGGGGGGGGGAGAGAGGAGAGGGACACGGGGGGGGGGGGGGAGAGGAGAGGGACACGGGGGGGGGGGGGGGAGAGGAGAGGGACACGGGGGGGGGGGGGGGAGAGGAGAGGGACACGGGGGGGGGGGGGGGAGAGGAGAGGGACGGGGGGGGGGGGGGGGGAGAGGAGAGGGACACGGGGGGGGGGGGGGAGAGGAGAGGGACACGGGGGGGGGGGAGAGGAGAGGGACACGGGGGGGGGGGACAGAGAGCGGGGAGAGCACGGGGGGGGGGGGGGACAGAGAGCGGGGAGAGCACGGGGGGGGGGGGGACAGAGAGCGGGGAGAGCCTGGGGGGGGGGGGAGAGGCCTGAGGAAGGGGCAAGGGGGGTCTGAGAGAGAGATGGGTGAAGGTTTAAGTGAGGGGGGAAGGATCTGAGGCGGGGGGGAGGTGGAGGTAAGGAGGGAAATGGTGAGTGAGAGCTGTGGAGGAGGGGGGTGGAAGCTTGAGGAGGGGGGGGCCCACGTTCCTCCTACAGCAACGGATTGAGAGAGATGATGGGGGGGGGGTGGGAGCAGGGAAGAACGCAATCCCAGCCTTTTATTGCAGGTCAGGAGGAGGAGAGAGTTCCATCGCTTGCTGCAAGAGGGAATGGGGGAGAAATTGGGGTGTGGGGGGCCGGGGGTGGGGGGGGGGGGGTTGTTGGCAGTGTTGGAGTGAGTCCAGCTTCCTCCTCTTGCTGCAGGGAGAGGTTAGAGAGAACCCAGCTTGCTGCAGGCCGCAGATTCAGCCATCTGTTGTTGGGAGTGATAAATCTTCACCACCACCCCCCCCCTCCACTTAGATGGTCCCCAGGGGAAAAGGAGGGAAACAAACAACTGCAGAATGACTCTGTTAGTGAACCTTTGATTAACCCGTCTCCCTCGTCCACATCCCAGAGAGCCTCTGCATCTGTTTGGATAGGCATTCACGCTTCCACTTTACCAGGAAGTGTGGTGGAGCCAACGTCAATCGAGTACATTGAATGAAAGTACAGGGAAAGTGGCAAGATGTTTGTTTGGAGAGCTGGTGCGGTGGGGGGGTTGGTGGGAGGTGGGGGGGTTGGTGGGAGGTGGGGGGCGGGTGGGCACTGCTGCCTCACAGTGTCAGGGACTCAGGTTCTGCATGGGTTTCCTCCCAGACCTTTAGTGCCAGGGGGACTAACAGGGTAACTACATGGTGGCATCAGTGGAATGAGGAACAGTTAACCTTCTGAGTCCAACATAGTTCCTCTTCAGAACAGTGACACTGTTTGACGGACAGGCGCTTGGTTAAAGGGAGTGTTTAAGGTCTGTTTTAAGGAGAGGTTTAGGAGGGAATTCCACATTTGTGTACATGAAGGAGGTTTCTTGCATTCCCCTGTCAGTGCTGTAGGGAAGAAATTGGAAATAAAATTGACAGCACCAGCAGTGTCAGAGCTGGCTGTCTGGAGGTAGATGAGGAAACCCCCATGGGAAGAGGTTCACATCTGTTTGGTCACAGATGGCCAAAAACTGAACTACTTTTTGTAAAGGTAGAGATTGTTTCGTGCCTTCAGCTGATCTGTGCACAGTAAGATCCCACCGGCAGCAGTGCGTTGAATGTTTTTGGCCGTGCTCTTGACTGGGAATAAATGTTGGCGATGATGCTGGAAGCACCCCCCCCCCCCCACTCCATTACCCACCTGGGAGCAGGGGCTGATCTGGAGCCTGCATCTTGCCTTGATGGGATGCATGTCCATACATCCTCCATAGAGCGTCTGCCTTCTGGGTGGACTTGAAGGGGGTGTTGCACGCCACTTGAGTTGGAAGGGGCTGTAACCCCCACTCCTAAATAAAACAAGTGGTGTAAGCAAGTAATTGGCATCTCCTGAGACCAGTAGACGCTCTGACAGATTGTGATTACCAGTGCACTGTGCAAGGTGCTGTTCTGTCATTATCGAGACTTTGTTTCACATTTCTACATGAAACTATAAGAACATAAGAACATAAGAAATAGGAGCAGGAGTAGGCCATCTGGCCCTTCGAGCCTGCCCCGCCATTCAATAAGATCATGGCTGATCTGTCGTGGCTCAGTTCCACTTTCCCGCCCTCTCCCCATAACCCTTAATCCCCTCTCTTATCAAAAACCCATCAACCCGCTTCTTAAAAATATTTAGCGAGGCAGCCTCCACCACTTCAACGGGCAGAGAATTCCAGAGATTCACCACCCTTTGAGTGAAGAAGTTCCTCCTCAACTCCGTTCTGAACCGCCCCCCTTTATCTTGAGGCTGTGCCCCCTAGTCCTACTGTCTTTTTTGAGCGGGAAGAGTCTTTCCACCTCTATCCTATCCATCCCATTCATCATCTTATACGTCTCAATGAGATCTCCCCTCATTCTTTTAACCCATGGCTGTTATTGATATTCCAGAAGGGAAGCTGCAATGCTAACTGGTTGGATAAGAACTAGCTTTATCGCTGGCTGTTACTGTGAGGCAGCATTTTTAAAACATTCAGACAATTTTAAACATAAAACTAAAGGTGCAGCAGAATACTTAGTGTTCCAGGGTGTGATAGGTTAGAGGGATTAGACAGGGTAGCTAAGTGGGGATAAGATCTGGGTGGGATTGGTGTTGGTGCAGACTCGATGGGTCAAATGGTCTCCTGCACTGTGGGATTCTACGAATACTGATCGATCAGTGAATAAAGACTCAGTTTCCAACAGGCACCCCTCCCACCCGACCTTCTTTGTTCTGGTGCAGGAGGTTTGTCTGCAATATTGACATTTTTCTCTTTCAGAAGCTGCTGTCTCTAGCCAACATTTTCTATTGATCTAAGGCTTCCTTTGTGGCACCTTGCTGTGTTGTGCATTTTTACGGCTTTATGTAGAGTGTGCATTTAAACAGATTCTTCCAGGATCTAAAGGTATCTTTAACAGTTCTATCTTCCCCTTTCTAACCAAATGAAACTGTGATTTAGTGAGGCAGCTGCTTCGCTGGCATTGGCAGCGGTCCCACAGCTAGTGGCTTGTGCTACCAAATAAACCTGTTGGACTTTAACCTGGTGTTGAGACTTCTTACTTGGCTGGGGAGGACACTTTGACAAATGTATTTTGCTGCATGAGTACTGAATGGCAAATGGAAAGTGACTACTTGTTGGTGGCACTGCTTTCTTACAGTGCCAGGAACCTGGGTTCAGTTCCAACCTTGGGTGACTGTGCAGAGTCTGCACTTTCTCGCTTTGTGTGGGTTTCCTCCCACAGTCTGAAAGACGTGCTGGTTAGATAGATTGGCCATGCTAAATTCTCCCTCAGTGATGACGAGGGGATTTTCACAGTAACTTCATTGCGGTGTAATGGAAGTCCACTTGTAACATTTAAATAAACTTTAAAAGAACAGTTGTGGCCTTGGAATTTGTACATTTTCCTTGTGTGTGTACGTGTGTGGTTTTCCCCCGGGTGCTCTAGTTCCTTCCCACAGTACAAAGATTTGTCTGTTAGGGGGAATTAGTGGGGTAAATGCATGGGCTTGTAGGCACAGGAATCTTGGTAACATGCTCTTCAGAGAGTCATTGCAGACTTGGTGGACCGAATGGCCTCGTTCCGCATTGTAGGAATTCTATGATTAAATACTGCTGCTCTTTGTCACAGGACGTGCGTTCCTGTAGCAGTGTTTAATTGTGGTGTACTTATTCTTTCCTGGCAGCTATGTGTGATTTTCGTCATGCTAACTGATGTATTATGCTTTGAGCATCTCTGCAGGGCACCAGCTCCCCACGGGCTGTATTAGTTTCAGAAGTGCAGTCAGTGGTTGGTCTCCTGGTGTATATTCAGCCGGGTGGGTGTAGAACTAGAACTCGTTTGGGTGAGAATTGTGCCATCTGTGGGTGTGAGTGGTTTTTATAAATTTTTGTTTAAAAGTCCCGAGAAAAAGGTATCCTTTCAGCTGTGACTTGCTGGGTTTCAATCCAGCCCAGACTGATACGCTGAATCTCTTTTCTCTAGTGGGTGCAGATCCACAGCGCAAGATTATCCACTCTGGGCTCCTCAGAAAGGTGGCCAGCCTGGCTGAGAGACGGATATGCAACACAAATGCTCCTGGGGCTAAGCCTTGTTGATTGGACAGATTGGCAGGTGTCTTGCCTTGCATCTTATCTGGACGCTCAGCTTTGATCAGGTACCCACAGTGCAAACATGTTCCCTTGCAGTCAAAACCAATAGGATGCCACCAATTTCCTTTCGATGAATTCACTGTCTTTCTCTCATTTCATATTTGTGTCAGATTTCTGTGGAGCTCCTCACTGTGATCAGTCTATGCGCCAGGTGCCTGGTAATGAAGTTACTTTTGGCTTGTGCCAGACTAGGGCTGCATTGAGTCAACACTCCATCAGAGAGGTTTACAGCATGGAAACAGGCCCTTCGGCCAAACTTGTCCATGCTGCCTTTTTATAACCCCCAAGTTAGTCCCAATTGCCTGCATTGTCCCATATCCCTCTCCACCCATCGTACCCATGTTACTGTCCAAATGCTTTTTAAAAGACAAAATTGTATCCACCTCTACTACTAGCAGCTCGTTCCAGGCACTCAGCACTCTGTGTGAAACAATTGTCCCTACGGACACTCTTGTATCTCTCACCTTAAACTTATGTCCTCTAGTTTTAGACTTCCCTACCTTTGGGAAAAGATATTGACTATCTCGGTGTGCACCCCCCCCCCCCCCCCCCGAAAAAAAAACTGATTAAATAGATGAGAGGGCAGGTGCTGAAGATGGTATCAAGCGTCTACTCAATGATGTAGACCAGTTAAGTGAGTACCTGGCAGGTACAATATAAATGCAGGAAAATGTGAAGTTTGGCACTTTGGCAGGAAAAATATAGGAGCTGAATATGATTTAAATGCGGGGAGGCTGCAGGACTGAGCGACTTTGGGGGCCCATGTGCATAAATGACAAAAAGCTAGAGTGCGAATTCAGCCAGTATTGGGTAGGGAAATAGAATGTTATCCTTTATTTCCAAGGGAATAGAGTATTAAACTAGGGAAGTCTTGCTAAAACTATACATTGGCATTAGTTAGACCACACCTGGAATACTGTGAACGGTTTTGGTCTGTTTATCTAAGGAAAGATACCCTGGCATTGAAGGCAATCCAGAGAAGGTTTACTAGGTTCCTGGGTTGGGAGGGAGTTTCTAATGAGGAGAGGTTGAGTAGGTTGGGTATGTACTCGTTGGAGTTTAGAAGAATGAGAGATGACCTTACTGAGATGTATCAGATTCTCGGGGTTTGACAGGTTCGATGCTGAGAGATTGTTTCCCTGTGTGGGAGAGTCTGGGAGCAGAGGGCAGCATCTCAGAGTAAGGGGGTTGCCCATTGAAGACAGAGCTGAGGAGGAGTTTCTTCTGAGAGGGGAGAGAATCTGTGGAATTCTTTCCGGCAGAGAGCTGTAGAGGCTGGGTCACTGAGTGTGTTCAAGGCTGAGACAGACAGATTGTTGAATCGAGGGGTTTGGGGATAAGGTGGGAAAGTGGGAGTTGAGGATTATTACTTCAATGGTGGAGCAGACCCAATAGGCTGAATGGCCTAATTCTGCTCCTACATTTTATAGTAAGCTACGGGCTTTGCTAGTTGATAAGTTTATCTCCGAGGTGTCTATAAACCTGCTTAGAATGCTGTTTAAAATGAACCTCCTAGTCACTCCCCGTCAGTCAGTTTTCCATCCAGGAAAATGAACGTTTGGGGAAAGTTTGTCTTTTAGAATCATTTTAAAATCTAAAGACATTTGTCTCAAGAAAGCTTTTATGAATGAATTCCTCACACTGTGGTTAAAGCTGTATGTTTGAAATGCTGCATTGTAATTGCTTGACTTCAGTTGTGACTATTTGGCTGTGGTATCTTGAAAAGTTAAATTTGTGTTACATTTATGGGAACTGAATGTTGATTACGGAGAAACTACAAAAATGACATGAAATAGCAAATCATTGCATGGTGGACAAGATCATATCTACAATTTGCCTCAGTGGGGCTTTCTCTGTAAGCGAGCAAAGATCAGAGATAATGGAGTTTCTCTGCCTTTTTTATTCCTTCATGGGATGTGGGTGTCGCTGGCCAGTGTCCATCCCTAGTTGCCTTGTGAAACTGTTGGATGAGCTGCTGCCTTGAACCCCTGCAGTCCCTGAGGTGTAGGTACACCCACAGTGCTGTTAGGTAGGCCCAGCCACAGTGCAATCTCAAAGATTTGAGGTTCACTTTTCATTGGCATGTTCTGCATTTGAAATCTATACGAGGTTCCTGAGGAATGCTAGACTGTCCAGCGTGGGAGGGGGGGGGTCTGTAAAAAGATCCTTGCACTTGTCAGCTATTGTTTACTAAAATCCTCAGCCTGTTTCATATCAGATTGCTTGTTGTAGGTTGAAATTTTTGTAGCAGTGGGCTGACAGGAAAACCCAAGGGACAATAAAAAAAACTATGTGGGGTTCTTCTGGATCCCCAATGATCTTGAACTAATTACACGTGCTGAGCAAGACTTCTGATGTGTTACCCAAGATACTGAATTGGGACCCTTTTTTTGTTTGTGAGATATGGGCGTCGCTGGCTGGGCCAGCATTTATTGCCCATCCCTAGTTGCCCTTGGAGGGCAGTTGAGAGTCAAATCCATTGCTGTGTCTCTGGAGTCACATGTAGGCCAGACCAGGCAAGGATGGCAGATTTCCTTCCCTAAAGAACATTAGTGAATGGGATGAGATTTTGCAACAGTTGACAATGGTTTCATAGTCATCAGTAGATTCTTTCCAGATATTTTGTAGTGAATTCAAATTCCACCATCTGCCATGGCGCCAGGTCCCCAGAACAGTAGCTGAGTTTCTAGATTAGTGGTCTAGTGATACCACTGCCTCTGTTCAGTGATGTACAGGTTGTTACCACCTACTGGGTTGTTGGGACTTTCGATAGAGATTCCAGTGAGGGGGCTAGCAGTGGGCTGGAGGGGCAGTAACAGCTGGTATTTACATAGCACCTTAAATGTATTAAAACATCCCAATGGGCTGCAAGGGGACATTAGGGCACGTGATCAAAATTGGTCAAACAGATAAGGAGTGACTTATTAGAGATTGAAAAACGCGGGAGAGATCCCAGAGTTTGGAGCCGAGGCATGGCCACTAGTGATGGAGCAATCGAAATCCAAGGGACCGAAAGGCTGGAATTACAGGAAGCTGATACTTTGGGAAAGGTGTGCAGTTGGAGAAGGTCAGAGATAGGAACCTCTAATATGTGGCTGATATGTGTGTGTGCCCGAACTCTGTAAACCTGAAATTTCCCACGTCCCTCTAGTTTTGAATGTAATTCTGGATCAGTTGGGATTTGCAAACGTGAGTTTTGGACTTCTGCCATCTTCTTGCGTGTGGTGAATGTTCCCTTAATTCCAGTCTGGAAAGGTCTCTGCCAATCCAGGTGTCTCCAGCCAGTGGAAGCAGTATCCCTCTATTGGCCCTGTCGGTTCTGCTTTGGTTTTCAGCTTTGATATTATACGGAATGTGACCGCAGTTAATTTAATCTCCTCGTAACTTGCCCCTCTTGGGCCACGTATCCTTTGAATAAACCTTTGAATAAAGGTTCTCTGCAAGCCCAATGTATTCCTCCTGAAGTGAGGTGTCCAGAGCTGTGCATGGGTGTGGTCTGCTAAAACATGATTTTTATCGACTTGAATTCTTCACCTTTTTGATTAATTCAAATCTGTTCAGGTTCCTATGTGCCTGGATCAATAAAATCCCAGCTCTGTTTGTGTTTTGAATTCCACATCCCCCCTGCCGCCTTACCTAACTGGAATCCACCATAAATACTCAGTGGCCCTGCATCTACTGCCAGGCAGAGTTTCAAAGTCGCGCAGCCTTCAGAGTAAAAAAAAATTCTCACCCGTGTCCTAGAAGGGTGACCCCTAATTTTAAAACCGTTTCCCCTAGTTCTGGACTCGCCCACAAGAGGAAACGTCCTATCCGCACCCACTGTATCAAGACCATTCAGGATCTTTTATGCTACTACCAGGTCACCCTCCACTCTAGTGGAAACAAGCCCCGTCTGTCCAACGTTCCTTCATTAGACAGTGCGTTTGTTCCAGGTATCAGTCTAATGAGGTGCCTACAACACACTTCCATCTCTGCCTTAATGAGGAGACCAAAACTGTACACGGTATTTGAGATGTAGCCAATGCCTTGTATAACTGAAGTCTTGTCACTGTGATTTTCACAGGAACTTCATTGCAGTGTTAATGTAAACTAATAGATAAGTTCTGATTTTCTTCGTTATGATGTTTGCTCAGGATCTGTGATTGCCCCTGAGAGGCTGTCCTGTCCATTACACTGTGTGCAGCCTGTCAAACCCACAGTAATAGAGACTGTACAACTCTATGGTGCACAGACTCTGAGCCAACAACTGCAACAGTGGGCAGTGTATTAAGGCTTGTTAATTCCCTCACTCTGCACTTCAAATTCGAGGAGCAAAGCTTCCTTCACGCTGATGTGGGCTGAATTCAGAGCCTGGCCCTTAGTGGATGTTCTGAAGCTGTTACTTGCAGCCCAAAATGTGAAGATTCATTTGATTCCTCTCCGTCCACTGTCTTCTCACCCAGAATTTTAAAGGATTGTGTAGGAGACTTGGATAGAAACAAGCTGCAACGGAGCTACTCTTTTGCAAACAGCTACTTTAAAAAAAAACCACAGTCTGTAATTGCAAACAGGGGTGGGCTAGTCCGTGATTTAGTTAGGATTTTTTGAATTGCGTGCTTCCTGAGCTTGGTTGGAAATGTGAACCATTCCTTACCACAGGAGGTGTCCTCACCACAGGAGTCACCCTGGCTCCAGAAGCACTCTGCTGTGGGAGGGGCAATTGAGGTTATTTCCAGATGAGTGGGAGACTTGTTTTTGTAAAGTGTGACACCCCAGTGTGCTCTACAACCCGTGAAGTGCTTCAGAAGTGTAGCCACTGCGATGCAGGGCAGCCAGCAAACTCCCAGCAAAGTGGTGAATTCCATGGCCAGGTTATCTGTTAATGTCAGGTGAGGAATAAACATCAGCACGGTAGAACTCCCCTGTTCCTTGAAGTAGTTTGACACTTGTTTCTCAGTGCAGCATGTGTGGCACTCCCTCAATACTGCCCCTCCCACAAAGCAGCGGTCCCTTGTGTTGGAGCGATTAAATATCTTGCAATCTTTAATCCGCAGTAATTTGAAGTACTTTAGAATTGATATAGTGCCTAACTTATCACATTCCAACCAGTATTTAGACGGTCAGTTTGGACCAGGGGTGTTTAGCCCAATCTACTGTTTTCTAGTTTTATTCCAGGACAGCACGTTGGTTAACACTGCTGCTTCACTGCGCCAGGGACCCAGGTTCAATTCCGTATTTGTTTTAAATATATTTACTCTTGTTTGTGGGTCCATGGTTAGTCAACAAGCCTGATTCTAATCTTGCAACCCACTCAGATGAGAGAGGCCATTCACTAGCCATGATTGCCCGTGTTCTAAATGGTAGCAGTCGTGGGTTTGGAAGGTGCTGCCCAAGGACCCTTGGTGGATGGTACATACGGCTGTCACTGTGCGACGGTGGTGGAGGGAATGAATGCTTGACAGTCAAGCAGGCTGCTGTGTCCTTGGTGGTGTCGAGCTTGAGTGTTTTTGGAACTGCACCCACCAGGCAAGTGGGGAGTTTTCCATCACACTCCTGGTGGACAGGCTTGGGGGGCTGCCTCTCAGTGCCAGGGACCTGGGTTCAACTCCTCGCTTGGGTCACTGTGCAGAGTCTGCACGTTCCCCCAGTGTCTGCATGGGTTTCCTCCGGGTGTTTGGGTTTCTTCCCATAGTCTGAAAGATATGCAGGTTAGGTGCATTGGGCTGTGCTAAATTCCCCCTCAGTGTACCCAAACAGATGCCAGAGTGTAGCGCCTAGAGGATTTTCACAGTAACTTCATTGCAGTGTGAATGTAAGCTAGCCTTGTGACTAATAAATAAACTTTTAAACATTGAGTGTCACTGCTAATCCAGTGACATTGTTGTCATGTCCTTACCCCCTGCTATAGAGTGAGCAGCAGTGGCTTTTCACTCTGTGAAGCAGGACTCTGTGCTCCACAGGCTGTTTTCCAGAGATGCCCACCAGGATTAGCATCGTTGTTTCTGTAGGACTGTCAACTTATCCAGTCTGCCCAGTACCTGCTACTATTTAGCTCCAGACAGTTGTCCATCACCAAATGTTGCAGGCGGGCATGTACCAGAGTCGAAGACGAAGTGATGAGGGAGGCAGTAAAGCTCGGGGCAACTTGTGCACCTGTGCACGTGGGGAAAGGCCACTATCTAGGCACTCCTCTGGCTCACAGCGGTTGAAAAAAACGGGCAAAATGTCCGTCATGAAATGAGTATTATTGTAAGCATGAGCTATGAACATTGCCGTGAGTCACCTCAAAGTGTCACATTCTGTACTGCAAAAGAAAACACAATGTAAGGTCAACTAACTTGCAGGATGTGTTAATAGATTTAAAAGTAAATGGGATGGATATAATTTAACAGTGTGCTGTCACGGACTTGCTTTTGCTCTTTGATTCATGCCTCTACTCTCTGTTTCCACTCCAGTTTGTTGAATTCTGTGGGAGTTTAACGGAGGAGAACCCAGAGGTGATTAACTTCCTGCAGCTAAAGTACAACAAGGCTTTTCCGGACTATTTGGCTTCCACGGAATTCCGCAATGTGCTGGGTCGCTGCCTCACCCGAGTTCAGGGCAAGAAAAGCAAAGTCTTTGTTTACATCAACGAGCTCTGTACGGCGCTCAAAGCTAACTCTCAAAAAACTAAATTGGCTTTGGCCCACCGGGAGAACTCTAAGCAGCCGGTGGCCAAAGGGCAGGAGGGTCAGTCTGCCCACAATGTTCCAGAGCAGAACAACTGCCCCGAGAGGACTTCGGCCCAGTTGGAAGATGGCGCCTCTACCTCAGTTTCAGCAGCTGCCAAGAAGAAGCAGTCTGGCAGCGGGTCGCGACGCCAGATCCGTTACCTGGAGAACCTGTTGAAGGTTTATGCGGATGAGATCAGGCGGCTTCAGGAGAAGGAGCTGGACCTGAACGAGTTGGAGGATGAGGATTCCTCATACATCCAGGAGCACCGGCTGAAGAAGAAGATGGTGAAGATCTTTGAGAAGCTGTGTGAGCTGAAGAGCTGCTCCAACCTGACTGGCAGAGTCATCGAGCAGCGCATCGCCTTCACCGGCACTCGCTACCCCGAGATTAACCGCAAGATCGAGAGGTTCATCAACAAGCCCGACCACTTCCCTGACTACCAGGACATCCGCAACATCATGCAGCAAGTCAGCATCAAGCACTCGTTGGGGCTGAGCCAGAGGCAGATCCAGAGCATGGCGCAGGATGTCTTCCGTGAGGTGGGAAATCGCTTGCAGGAGAGGCGCCACCTGGACTTGGTGTATAACTTCGGTAGCCATCTCACCGATGATTATAAGCCAGGTGCGTTCATGTCTGGGCTGGGGAGCAGGGGCGGGCGGTAACATGGTGCATTGGAAACAGGCCTAACCAGGATTGTTCCTGCAAAATCCATCTCTGTCCCTCCAGACCCTCAGCAGAGTAATGGCCTCCCGCGTGCGCAACCTCTCAGAATGCCCACCCCATGCAGTCTGCTGAAATTGGCTGCAGAGTAAATAAGGTGGGAATCCTCTGTGAAGCTTGCTGTCACTCGTGGTTAATGTTAGGGATGAACTCAGGTCATCTGCTCTCTAGGCATTGAGAATGAAGTGAGCAGAACTCTCAATCTGCAGTTGTGATCATTTCTCTCAGTAACCTGGGACACGCTGCAGGACTGTCAGTGTAACCATTCCCACCATTCTGCAGTTCCCCCTCCCCATCTATCGCCAGCCCCCACCTGCCATTCTCAGCACAGCAAGATAATGTGTTTCTTGTTATTTCCAGGCAAGGATCCTGCGATGATGGACATCGCCTTAGAGAAACGATTGCGGTCGAACCGTTCCATCGCTCTTGGCCGTCTTGACGAGGTGGTGAAGAAGTACGCTGAGATCCAGGATGTTGGTGAGATCGCGGAGGAAGAAAAGAGGAAGAAGAAGAAACAGCTGCTCCAGTCGGCTGTCACCTCCACTTCCGAGGCCTCGAAAGCAAACACTGAGGTGGACAAGGAGGAAGAGGAGAAAGCCCTGAAGGTGGATGAGGGTAAAGGGAAAGATCCAGAGGAAGGTGAAGATGAGGTCGAAGAAGAGGACACTCGTGGCTCAGAGGAGGATGAGGATGATGATGCTGGTGGCTCGGAGGAGGAGGATGATGGAGAGGAGGAGGAGGATGGAGAAGAGGACGAGGAGGAGGACTTATCATCTGATCCAGACATCGAAGAGGAGCTGGCAAAGATCGAGGAAGTTGTAGAAGCTGAGGAGGAACCACAAGAAGGTAACCTTCCATATCCGTCAGCGCTGAATCAGAAATAGGCCATTTGGCCCCTCGAATCTGCTGTATCATTCACCATTCCAACATCTGTCTGATTTGGCACTGAATGTGTACCATGAGCCAGCCTCTACCTCTCAGCTCGGGAACTCCAAAAACAAAGGACCCTCAGCAGAATTTCATCCCCGTCTTAAAAGAGAGACATTTTATTCTTAAACTGTGTCCCCTAGTTATCAATATTCCACGTCCCTCTTAGCCAGTGGGAAACATCTACCATATCGAGTCTCCCCTCATCTCTCTCTCTCACAATCTCAAACCTACTCAACCTTTCCTCAAAAGTCAAACCCTCTTCATCCCAGGAATCAGCCCATGAACCTTCTCTGAATTGCTTCCAGTACAATTGTGTCAGTTTAGCTCTGTTAGCTGGGCGGCTGGTTTGTGACGCAGAGCGTTGCCGACAGTGTGGCTCCAATTCCCGTCCCTGCTGAGGTTATTCATGAAGGCCCCGTCTTCTTGACCGTGACCCTCGGGTTAAATCATCACCAGTCAGCTCTCCCCCCTCAAAGGGTGAGGGAACATCCTGTGGTCATCTGGGACGATGGCGACTACTTTATCCCTCCTTAAATAAGATCAAATTTGTACACGGTCCTGTAGGTGTGGTCTTAGCAATGTCATATTCAGTGCTAGCACCCCCTCCCTACGTTTATATTCCATCCCCCCACCATAAAGAACACCCTTCCATTTGCTTTCTTAATTCCTGCTTTCCCGCATCCTGACCATTAGTAAATTACTGCGAATATTGGAATTGGAAACAGAAAATGCTGGAAAATCTCAGCAGGTCTGACAGCATCTGTGGAGAGAGAATAGAGCCAATGTTTCCAGTCTGGGTGACCTTTCATCAGAGTCGTTGGCCCTGCTCTGTCCCCACAGATGCTGTCCAAGTTCTGTAGACCATAGAGTTTTATGGCTCAGAGAGGCCCTTCAGCCCATCGTGTGTGGGCTGGCCATCAAGCACCTACCTATTGTAATCCCATTTTCTGACTCTTGGCCTGTAGCTGTGTACGCTGTGGCATTTCCAATGCTTATCTAAATGCTTCTTAAATGTTGTGGGGATTCCTGCCTCGACCACCCTTTCAGCAGTGAGATCCAGATTCCTATCACCTGGGTGAAAAGGTTTCTCTTTTAAATCTCCTGCTCCTGACCTTAAATCTCTGCCCCCTGGTTATTGACCCCTCTGCTAAGGGGAAAAGTTCTTACTTTTCCACCCTATCTATATCCCTCAATTGTGTACATCTCAATCAGGTCCCCTCTCAGCCTTCTCTGCTCAATCAATCCCAGCCTAACCAGCCCCTCTCCATAGCTGGAACGCTCCGGCCCAGGCAATGCCCTGGTCAATCTCCTCACTCCGAGTGCTGTTAGGAAGTTCCAGCATTTTGACTCAGCGACACTGAAGGAATGGCTGATACATTTCCAAATCAGGTGACTGGGGGTGCTTTCAGGTAGGGTTTTCCCAGGTATCTGCTGCCCCTGTCCTTCTAGATGGTAGCGGGTGTGAGTTTGGCAGTTGCTGTTAAAGGAGCCTTGGTGAGTTGCTGCAGTGCATCTTGTAGATGGTGCGCACGGTGCAGTGGTGGAGGGAGTGCCAATTAAGTGGATTGCTTTGTGCTGGATGGCATCAAATTTCTTGCAGGTTAGAACAAAGAAAATTACAGTTTAGGAACAGGCCCTTTGGCCCTCCAAGCCTGCACTGACCGTGCTGCCCATAGGAACTAAAACCCTTCCGGCAACCATATCCCTTTATTCCCATCTCATTCAGGTATTTGTCAAGATGCCCCTTAAAAGTCACTATTGTATCTGCTTCCACTACCTCCCCCGGCAGAGAGTTCCAGGCACCACTACTGCGTTTTTAAAAAAAAAACATTTGCCTTGTAGATCTCCTTTAAACCTTGCCTGTTAAACCTATGCCCGTTAGTTATTCCACCCTAGGGAGAAGACTTCTGACTACGTTATTGGAGATTCACTTCATCCAGGTGAGTGAGAGTGTAGCCTGGGCCTTGGAGATGGTGGGCGGCCAGTGGGGACCAGCCAGGAGCTGATTTGCTTGCCTAAGAACCCCCAATCTCTGTTCTTGTATCCACAGTATTTATATGACACTAAGTCAAATGCAGCCTTGATGGCAAACGTTGGGGCGGGGGGTGGGGTGGGGTGGGGGAGGTGGTAACTCACCCACCTCTGCATTCCTTTTTATAATGGTCAGTGAGATGGACAATGGAGGGGCTCTTTCGGAGATAGAATCTGCCTAAAGGTTCAGACTAAATGTGTATTTTGAGAAATACTTGAGCAAACTGATTGAGAAACCTTTCTCCATCCTCCTCCCCCTCTGTGCCTATCACCTGTGACAGCCTTGGCTGCAATCCCTCCCATTTCCTGTTTACCTGCTCCAGTTCGGTCAATGGTTTGAAGTGATTAATCTGTCTTTTCCCTGGAGACTGTTTACACCTTCAAATTATATTTCAGATGAGAAGGCAGAAGGAAGTGGTGTGGAAGAGGTGGATGAGTCTGAAGAGTCCGTTCCATCCTCAGACGACGAGAGTGAGGAGGATGCAGAATCGGCTGAAGGCCAGGTGGAAGAAGGCATGGGGTTGGACACCGCTGGCATTGTAGAGGAAGATGGCAGCTCCAATAACGAGAGCAGCCCGGTCTGCACCACACACCAGGGCTCCGAGTGCAATGATAAAAGTGGGGGCATGGAGGCAGAGAATGTCGGGGGCGATGGTGACAGTAACAGTCCCATATGCATCGTGGAGGAGGGAGTGGGGTCGAGTGTGGAGGTGGGCACCATTCCTGCAGTCGAGGAAGGCATTGGGTCCAGCAGCGAGAAGGGGGCTGTGGAGGAACAGGTGGGATCCAGCAGTGAGAACGGGACTGCTACTCCCATGGTGGAAGGCACTGGATCCGATGGTGTTGGGAGCCCAGCCTGTGTCGAAGGAAAAGGAGACCGTTCCGACCTTGAGGATAGCCCCGTGTGCACGGCTGAGGAAGAAATTGGGAGTGACGAGGCCAGCCCCCCGCCCACCAATCACGAGGGAGTGAAAGGTGAACTCGGGGAGCAAGCAGCCAGGCGTCCAAAGAGGAAACGAGCGGATTCCAGTGGACAGAAACTGGAGGCGCCGACTGCCAAACCGAACCCCAAAACTGCCTCTGAAGCAGGCGAGGACCTTGCAGCAGAGGAGGAGACAATAACAAACAATCTGCCTGTGCACGGGGAGTGCAATGCAGAAACACCCCCGTGTTATGTGCCAAAATCTTTGAGCACAGGAGATGATCTAGACCTGAGTAGAAAGTCTGTTATCAAGGAGGAAAGTTTGAAAATGCTGGGAACTGATGGACATAGTCCAGATATCTATTTAACTGCAATAAACGGGCAACAGAAAGATGCCATTGACGTGGACACATCGCCTGTGGCAAAGAGAACTAAGCGAGGGCGAGACGTGGAGACACCGTGAGTAGAGAGTAGTTTCAAAGTTCCTTCGGATTATCTCTTTGTTCCTCCCCTCAGTCGTGCTGCAAGTTGAGTTATTGTGACTGAGAGGTGGCGTTTCTCCATTTGCACTGTTCATCAAACCGACTGTGCACTGATCCTGAGCAAACTATGGCAGTGGATTTTACTAGCCTACCGCAGTGCGAGGAGGCGGTGACCACACCGATGTCTGTCTGTCTCCGCCTGCGTGGGTTTCCTCCCGTACTCTGAAAATATGTGGGTTAGGTTTATTGGCCATGGTAAATTGCCCCATAATGTTAGAGAAACCAGCAGGGTAAAAACATGGGGTTACGGGGATAGTGAGGTCAGTGCAGGCACGGTGGGCAGAACTGCCCGCTACGGCATTGTAGGGATTCTATGATTCTATAAATCAAGCATCGTATTTCTTCATACAGATCAGACTCGAGCCTCACAATTGCAAAACCAATGTAAAACATCTCTTAATTGCGTGATTAGGCAGCTCTTACTGAACAACCCTGAGTTTGCCGATAGCTACACTAGCAACCAATTTAAGATGGGCAGTCCAGCTCCTAACATGGCACATTTATGCTCGCTAGAAGCAACATAAATTCATATATTCACTCGGGCCCGTTGCCTACAAACAAAAGGAATATGTTCAATCCTCACGTCTGCTTTGGGCAGGGTGTTTCCAGGGTGGATCAGGCTCTGCTTGCCAACCAGTCAGCATTCTTCCTTCCTCCTGTTGTGGCTGTTTGAAATTTGGCATTCTTGTGTTTTGTCCTGATGAGTACAAGGCAAAAAGCTTTGGCCACAGCAGTGTTTCAGCAAGTACCCATTAGAACAGAAACATCAGGCCTGTTGGCAGCTCCACTCACTAACCCTCTTCAACCAATCTGGCACCACTGTACACCGTAAGGCCATCTCCCGACTCATTTCCCAAGTACTGTAATGTTTGCAATCACTGGTCCTAGAACGAGAATGATTGGCAGAAGGGCCTCCTGACCATTGGACTAATCATTTTAATAGCTGGGCCTTGAGAAGAGGGGACGGCACAGTGGTTAGCACTGCTGCCTCACACTGCCAGGGGCCTGGGTTCGATTCCTGGCTCAGGTCAGCGTCTGTGTGGTGGCTGCATGTTCTCCCCATGTCTGAAAGACCTGCTGGTTAGGTGCATTGACCCAAACGGGTGCCGGAGCACGGTGACTAAGGGAATTTCATAGTGACTTCATTGCAGTGTTAATGTAAGCATACTAATAACTTTACTTTAGAATATAGAATCATAGAATCCCTACAGTGCAGAAAGAGGCCATTTGGTCCATCGAGCTTGTATTGACAACAGGCCCTATCCCCCTAACTCCTTATTTACCTTGTTAACCCTGTAAGGGTCAGGTTACCGTGGCCAGTGCACCTAACCAGCGTGTCTTTTGGTCTGTGGGAGGAAACCGGAGCACCCACAGGAAACCCGTGCAGACTCCACACAGACAGTGACCCAAGCTAGGAATTGAACCTGGGTCCCTGATGCTGTGAGGCAGTAGTGCTAACCACTGTGCCACATCGAAGATTAAAAGAAGCTTTGTTTAAAAGATCCTCTCTTGCTCAGAGTTGTTTTGCAAACTCCTCATTTTTTTAAACTAACATTTAATGGAAAGGTAACAATCGAGAGGCATGATATAAGGTCAAAAATGGGGGTTTCAGAAAGAAAGCATTGTTCTTTTGGGAAATGTGGCTTAGCATGTTAACCCTGGCTCCCGTGCAGTTTTGAAAACTGTTATTTCTCTGCTTGTGTGGGAGTTGTTGGTGTCTTGAAGCCAGTTTAAGAATAATATCCTGACAAGGGTGTATCGCTTTTGAGATTCTACTGTTGGTGTGTGGAATCTACACCTTTTCCCCGTGTCTGTGTGGGTTTCCTCCCACAGTCTGAAAGATGTGCAAGTTAGGGGGTTTGGCTACTTTAAATTCTTCCTCAGTGTATCCAAACAGGTGCTGGAGTGTGGCAACTAGGGGATTTTCACAGTAACTTCATTGTGGTGTTAATGTAAAGACTACTTGTGACACTAATAAATAAACTTTAAACTTCCCTGCCTCCCCAATTACCTTAACTGTTAATTGTCTAACAGGAATTCTATCTGACCATTTCAATGAACTTGGAGTCATAAGTATTAGTCCACCCTATTAAAAAAATCCTAGAAATTTGCTACTATCAAAGCCCTTACACAAGGTTTTATTATTTGACCAATATTAACGCTGCAATCGTCATTGCAAGAGCCAGATCAGCTGGTCGTTATCACAGGGGCAGTTTGCTGAGTGCAGGGTTCCTAAATTACAGCTACACTTTACAGCCAATTTACTCGTTCTCTCATCATAGAACAACCTCTTAACCCAGCAGGCAATCTGGTAAACCTTTGTCCCACCTCCTACAGGGGAAATATACTTTGGGGTAAGGAGAACACAACTGCACACACTACTCCCAAATGTCTCATCAAGATCCTGTGTAATTATAGTAGGATTATTTTACTCTTAATTGTTCAAATCACTTTGTAACAAAAGCGAGTATGCCAGTTTCCTTCCTAATTGCCTGCCCCATTATATGTTTAAACACTAATTCACTCAGGCCCTTCTGCCTGACTGTTTTTGTCTTGCCCCCTTTTTAAAATTGTGTCCCTGGTTCAATTGCAGAATCGTTTGATCTATTGAAAAGCATCACTACTATAATATGCGTTCCATGTATTAATGTGGCATGTCCTCAGCTATTTACCATTTATATAGATGATCTGGAGGAGGGAACCGAGTGCAGGGTGTCGAAATTTGCTGATGACACCAAGATTGGGGGAAAGGCAAATTGTGCGGAGGGTGTGGAGAGTCTGCAGAAGGATCTAGATAGGCTGGGCGAATGGGCCAGGAAATGGCAAATGGAATTTAATGTTGGCAAGTGTGAGGTGGTCCACTTTGGTAGGAAGAATGGTAGGAAGGACTATTACTTACGTGGCGAAAAACTGCAGCAGGCGACGGTGCAGAGGGACCTCGGGGTCCTTGTGCATGAGTCGCAAAAACCCAGCTTGCAGGTGCAGCAGGTGGTCAGGAAGGCGAATGGGATGCTGGCCTTCATAGCGAGGGGGATTGAATATAAAAGTAGGGAGGTCTTGCTGCAGCTGTATAGGGCATTGGTGAGGCCGCAGCTGGAGTACTGTGTGCAGTTTTGGGCGCCGCACCTGCGCAAGGATATTTTGGCCCTGGAGGGAGTGCAGAGGAGGTTTACTAGGCTGATACCGGAGTTGAGGGGATTGAGCTATGAAGAGAGGCTGAATAAACTAGGCTTGTACTCGTTAGAGTTTAGAAGAATGAGGGGAGATCTCATTGAGACGTATAAGATGATGAATGGGATGGATAGGATAGAGGTGGAGAGACTCTTCCCGCTCAAAAAAGACAGTAGGACTAGGGGGCACAGCCTCAAGATAAAGGGGAGGCGGTTTAGAACGGAGTTGAGGAGGAACTTCTTCACTCAAAGGGTGGTGAATCTCTGGAATTCTCTGCCCGTTGAAGTGGTGGAGGCTGCCTCGCTAAATATTTTGAAGACGCGGGTTGATGGGTTCTTGATAAGAGAGGGGATTAAGGGTTATGGGGAGAGGGCGGGAAAGTGGAACTGAGCCACAACAGATCAGCCATGATCTTATTGAATGGCGGGGCAGGCTCGAAGGGCTAGATGGCCTACTCCTGCTCCTATTTCTTATGTTCTTATGACCTCTACCTAGCAAACCAGGGCCATAGATTGCTAAAAGGATATCATAAAAATATATCTAATTACCATTAAAATTAATCATTGTAGGTTCAGGAGAAGGAGGATCACACATACTGTCTCCCAACATCATTATATCTTCATTTGATATGTATTTGTTGCACACTTAGTATAATAAAACAATTTTATGAAAACTATAGACATAAAAAGTAATAGCAAATATTAAGAAAAAAGTGATAAAACACGCAAAATAATTTGTGGTTTTAACTATAGAACAAATTATTAAATGTCCATAAATAATTATAAAATCATTAGTTTGTAAAGTTACCAACCAGGTGGTTTGTTCTGTCTGCAAAGCTTTTGAAATTCCTGAGCTCCAGAAACTTCATTCTCAGCTCATTCTATTTCTGTCACTTGCCTCTGGCACGCATAACAAATCCAAAAAACCTGACTTGTATCTAGTCAAATTCACCATGTCTTCTATAAACTGGTTTGTCAACTTTTTCTTCCCAAGGTCTTTCAGGGAAACTGTTATTGTCTTTGACTGTATTTTCCCATTGCCCTTCACCAACTTATCGTCACTGCATATTAGGATGTCTGCTTTTAAAAATATTTATTTGTTGTATTATTCGGTGCTTAAAAAATCTTAAAATGATGTTTTAACACAAAGTACTGGGAGCACAACTTTTCACAATATACACTAACGATTTGGAGGAAGGAACTGAAGGCACTGTTGCTAAGTTTGCAGATGATACAAAGATATGTAGAGGGACAGGTAGTATTGAGCAAGCAGGGGGGCTGCAGAAGGACTTGGACAGGCTGGGAGAGTGGGCAAAGAAGTGACAGATGGAATATGATGTGGAAAAGTGAGGTTATGCACTTTGGAAGGAGGAATGGAGGCAGAGACTATTTTCTAAATGAGAAAATGCTTAGGAAATCAGAAACACAAAGGGACTTGGGAGTCCTTGTTCAAGATTCTGTTAAGGTTAACGTGCAGCTAGGACGATGGATGCGATGTTAGCATTCATGTCGAGAGGGCTTGAATACAAGAGCAGGGATGTACTTCTGAGGCTGTATAAAGTTCTGGTCAGACCCCATTTGGAATATTGTGAGCAGTTTTGGGCCTCATATCTAAGGAAGGATGTGCTGCCATTGGAAAGGGTCCAGAGGAGGTTCACAAGAATGATCCTTGGAATGAAGAGCTTGTCGTATGAGGAATGGTTGAGGACCCTGGGCCTGTACTCATTCGAGTCTAGAAGGATGAGGGGGGATCTTATTGAAATGTACAGGATACTGCAAGGCCTGGATAGAGTAGACGTGGAGAGGATGTTCCCACTAGCAGGAAAAACTAGAACCAAAGGGCACAACCTCAGGCTGAAGGGACGATCCTTTAAAACAGAGGTGAAGAGGAATTTCTTCAGCCAGAGAGTAGAGAATCTGTGGAACTCTTTGCTGCAGAAGGTTGTGGAAGCCAGGTCATTGAGTGTCTTTAAGACAGAGATAGATATGTTCCTGATTACTAAAGTGATCAGGGGTTATGGGGAAAGGCAGGAGAATGGGGATGAGAAAAATATCAGCCATGATTGAATGGCAGAGCAGACTCGATGGGCTGAGTGGACTAATTCTGATCCTATGTCTTATGGTCTTAAAATGTAAAACTTCGTCTGAAAATTCTGGCATTTTTGACATATGGACAATATCCTGAGATATGCCCAGTAGTTTTGTGAACTGTATTGCATTTCCAGCAGAGTACGTTGCCAATTAACCTGCCATTAGATAATGTCCTTGTTAACTATGCATTACTTTGTAGTAAAAGGGTGTCGATAAAATTCAACTCCAGCAGAGCTGAATCAAACCCAATGATTCCAGTCATTTTTAAATTCTAATTCTGAGTTTCAGTCTCTTCCTCAGTCCAGGCGGAGTAGATTTACTGATGGTTTCTTTACCTTCCTTATTACCATTCTTTTCTATCCGTATTTTACTCCTCTCTACAGGATGAATTTTAGCCTCGTACAAACTCAATCCTCTTTGCGTTTTAAATTCCTTACCACAAATTTTACACTTGAAATTCTGCATCTCTAAATCCAACACTTCTATTATCCCCGTTACTTTTGCCATAATGGCAAGCTATGGGGTAAAACTCCATTCTTGCCACATTTTATACATAACCACCTTCAGTTTATATTCTTTATGAACCACGTTACTTTGTTCTTTTAATCATCTTAAAAGAATTAAAGATGATAGAGGAAATGGAACAATTGAATTCTACACACTGATAGGAGATATTTATAAATAAATCCGATTTACGTTTATTGAGGTCTACCTTAGTAACTTCCATAAGCTCAAACATATTAGACTCTGGCATTTTAATTGCCACCCACCCCCCACCAAGCATCAGGTTTAAAACATCATTATCAATAAAACTGTGAAAAGGTAACATATTGAACTCAATGCTCCTATTATAAAATGCTTCATCCCATAAAATTATTTTTAAAAACTGTGATATTAGTGATAAATAGTGCAGTACTTTGAGAATCTGTTTCTTGAGTTGGGCCAGCGGGCATACAACTGTTGTTGGATTGAAGTCTCTTGGGAGTATATCGCATCAGGATCTGGAGAGGGGGAAGCCAGGTTAACTGGTTCAGCATTTGTTGTAGTGAAGCTTCTAGTCATTAGAGACACTGGCTAAGTACATGGAGCAAGATGAGCTGATTACAGCTTGTGTGGATTTGTAAGGGGTGTGTCATGTCTGATGAATTGAATTATTTAGGATAGGAGTGCCCACGGCTCTTACTAATCTGGATTTATCCACTCAGTGTCACAAAGAAAGATGGTTGTAGTGGTCGGAAGTCAGTCATCTCAGTTCCAGGACATTTCTGCAGGAGTTCCTCAGGGTAGTGTCCTAGGCCCAACTGTCTTCAGTTGCTTCACCAATGACCTTCCCTCCATCGTAAGGTCAGAAATGGGGATGTTCGCTGATGGCTACACAATGTTCAGCACCATTCGTAACTCAGAGACTGAAGCAGTCCATGTCCGACTGCAGCAAGACCTGGATGCTGTCCAAGCTTAGTCTGACAAGGAACATTCATCACACACAAGTGCTGTGCAATGAGCAACTCCCACAGTAGAGAACGTAACCGCTGCCCCGTGACATTCAATGGCATTACCATCACTGAAACCCTCACCGTCAACATTCTGGGAGTTACCGTTGACCAGAAACTGAACTGGTCCAGTCAAAAGAATACTGTGGCTGCAAGAGCAGGCAGAAGCTGGGAATCCTGCAGCAAGTAACAAACCTCCTGAACCCCAAAGGCTGTGTGCCCCATTTTCCAAGACACAAGTCAGGAGTGTTTTGGGATTCCTAGATGGGAGCCGCTCCAAGAAGCTCAAAACCTCCTGGGACAAAGTCATCCTCTTGATTGACATCCCATTCATCACCTTTTAGCATTCAATTCCTTCACCAACCACTCAGTGGGAGTGTGATATCTAGGGGAATTTCACAGTAACTTCATTGCATTGTTAGTGTAAGCCTTACTTATGATTAATAAGTAAACTTTAACTTTTAACTTTAATAGTGACAGCCATGTACCATCTACAAGATGCACTGCAGCAACTCACCAAGGCTCCTTCGGCAGCATCTTCCAAACCCACCACCTCTACCATCTAGAAGGGCAGCAGATACCTGGGGAACACCCCCACCTGGAGGCTCCCCTCCGAGTCACTCACCATCGTGACTTGGAAATATATCAGTAGTTCCTTCACTGTGGTTGGGTCAAAATCCTGGAGCTCCCTCGCTAACAGCGCTGTGGGTGTACCTACAGCAGATTGTGGCAGTTCAAAGTGGTGCCTCCATCTTATGAGGGCAGCTGTGGATGGGCAATAAATATTGGCTGGGCCAGCGATGCCCACACTGTATAAATGTATTAAAAATCTGTAATGGGATGAAGGAACAGAGGGGAACATATGGGTGTATGTACATTAGTCATTGAAGATGACAGGTTAGGCTAAGAGAACCGTTCGGACGATATTAAATGCTACAGGCTTATTAAGAGCAAGGAGATTATGTTGGGGCAGAATGGTGACACAGTGGTTAGCACAGCTGCCTCACAGTGCCAGGGACCCTGGTTTGATGCTGGCTTGGGTCACTGCGCGGAGTTTGCACATTCTCCTCGTAGCTGTGTAGGTTTCCTCCCACAGGCTGAAAGACATGCTGGTTAGATGCATCGGCCGTGTTAAATTCTCCCTTGGTGTACCTGAACAGGCGCCAGAGTGTGGCATCTAGGGAATTTTCACAGCAACTTCACTGTCGTGTTAATGTAAGCCAACTTGTGACTCGAATAAATAGACTTTTTTTAAAAACTAGTAGTTCGGCCTTAGTTGGTGTATTATGGGTGTCGTACGTAGGAAGCGTGTGAAGGCATCAGGGAGAGCTCAGAAAAGGTTCACTCCAATAGTTCCTGGGAAGAGGAGGGCACAGATTTGAAGTGATTTGTAAAAGAAGCAATGGCAACACGACAAAATGTTTTCACACAGCCAGTGGCTCAGGTCTGGAATGCACTGTCTGAGTGTGAGGTGACGGCAGGGAAATCGAGGCTTTTTGTGGTTGATTAAACTGTCAGATTGTAAAATAAAAACCATAGCTGGTTAACACACACATCCTTTCGAGAGGGTGAGCGTTCCACCTTTACCCCACCTCACTGGGGACTGTGGGGACAGCAGTGAACGCTGTGTCAGTGTTAGTCGTCACTGCCGTCAATTCCTTAGGAAATGTCTCAGGAATAATCCCTCACTCAAAATTTGGCAATTAATTATTTGAAAGGATTAAGTATATTTTTGGATTTGGTTTTAATTCTCCCCTCCCAGCCAGTAAGTGATAAACCTGTTGTTTCTCGATGCTAAATTAGGTGGATGCCAGGGAAAGTGGGCCAGGGTTTCAGCTCTTGGTAATGGACAGGGTTCAATGAAACTTGGCACAGAGGGGAACTGGCACAAGGAAGGACTGATTAGCTTTATACAATGCTGCAACTCCAAATCCTGGGCATTTTTACAGGACCTGTTAATGTTGGGAGATGAATTGTCTTCCTTTTATAATGTTCTGGGTTATTGTTTAAGAATATTGTAGATTTATTGTTGAAGGAGCTTCCTGAGTGTTGTTAGAGCTGCACTGCTGACTTGTGCATTGTAGATGGTGGACAGGCTTTGGGGTGAAGTCAGGAGGTGAGTCACAACCTCTGGTTTACAACCAGGAGGATTCCCAATCTCTGACCTCTTCTGGTAGCCACTGTTTATATAAAAGCAAATTATTGTGGATGCTGAAATCGAACCAAAAAAGAGAAAACACTGAAAAAATCTCAGCAGGTCTGACAGTATCTGTAAGGAGAGAAAAGAGCTGATGTTTCGAGTCCAGATGACCCAGTTCAGCTCAGATGGTGAGGATCCAGTGATGGTAATATCATTGCACGTCAAAAGGACAATCCTAGAATCCCCACAGTGCAGAAGAAGCCATTCGGCCCATTGAGTCTGCACTAACTGAGAATCTTACACAGGCCCCACCCTATCCCTGTAACCCCCCACATTTCCCATGGCTAATCCACCAAACCTGCACATCTTTGGACTGAGGGGGGAAACCGGAGCACCCGGAGGAAACCCACACAGACACGGGGAGAACTTCACTTTTCTGCTGAGTTCATCCAGATATCTGTTTTTGAGCCTTGCTTGAGGAGAGAGGCACTTCAACTGATACAATAAACTTCTATTTATATAGAGCGCCTTCTCATTTCGAAAATAGCCCACATGCTTGTAAATTGACACCAAGCCAAAGGAAACATCAAAGAGATTAAACATTTGCTCCAAATGGTTGGCTTTAGGGAGCATCTTGAAGGACAGAGGGTTTGAGTTGCAGAACGTGGAGATTTTTGGAGGTTAGAGAGAGGGAGGGTGGGTGAAACCATGGAACCACCGGAAAACATGGGAGGGAATTTAAAGTTGGAGGTGTTTCTGGACTGGGAACCAGGGGATGAGCTCGACTGAGTGTGAATCCAAATGATCAATTAGATCAGCAGATTGTGTTTAATGTATTCCTGATGGTGATGAAGGATTTTCCAAGAGTTAGTTGTCATTTAATAATTTAAAAACAATTTAGAATTGAGAACAGATGGACCTTAGTTTTTGTTTTCACCTTTTGTTTCATTATTTATACTGAAAAGGATTGGTGTAGAAGTCATCGAACTGATGGAGTCTGATGAAGGGATGGAGGAGCCACTCATCGACCGTACAGAGTCTGGGGTCGGAGTCAAGAGTCCATTCCCCGCTGTCGATTCGACCCGAGCAGATTCCCCTCTTGTTAGCGTGGTCACCAGCTCGCAGCCCAGCCCAGTAAGACATACGCGGGTAAACCAGCTTTTCGTGCACCTTTCACATCCGTTGATAATCCTGCCATGGCTGTAGGGGGCTGGGCGTTCCCTGTGGTGCGTTGGAAGGAGACTGCTTCCATCCCACCACTGGCAACAGCTGATTCAGGCAGTTCACTCCCCCACGCCATTTCGCTGGTCTCTCCCCCTCTGCCATTTGTGACTCTCGCCCTAGTGTTACTTCAGGCTTGTGACTGTCCTTTGTATCAAACTCTCAGCAGCAGATCAGGCGGGATTCTAGCTTTTAGTTTAGGGTGAGATGAAAACTTGGCGTCTGTGCTCTGGACCGGAATCGGTGCCTGTCAGGGGGTTTACAGTGAGGAAACCACGGAATGTAGTGCGTTAACTACAGTGTGAGGTGGCACAGTCGTTAGCATTCTACCTCACTGCACCGGGGACCCAAGTTCGATTCCCAGCTCGGGACTGTGTGGAGTCTGCACATTCTCCGTGTCAGCGTGGGTTTCCTCCGGGTGCTCCGGTTTCCTCCCACAGCCCAAAGACGTGCGGGCTAGGTGGATTGGCTATGGTAAATTGCCCCCAGTCGGGGGACTAGCTAGGGTAAATGCATGGGGTTATGGGGATTGGGGGGGGGGGATGTGGTGGGGAGTGATGGTTGTTGTCAGTGTAGACTCGAGGGACCGAATGGCCTCCTGTACTGTAGGGATTCAATGGGCGATGGAAGATTCTGCTCGTCAGCAATCCTCAGGTTACAGAGGGAAACCATCTGGCTTGTTGTCTCTGTGCTGGCCTCCTGAAGGTGCAGACAGATTATCCGATATCCTTGTCAACTTTAAACAGTGTCAAAGAACAACACAGCATGGGAAACAGGCCCTTTGGCCCAACGAGCCCGTGCCGCCATTTTAACATTGAGTGCCCTCCTCTACCCATGACCTTTGTCTACACCTATTGGGGAAGATTGAGGGGAGACTAATTTAGGGACAATTTGTTACACCAATCAGCCTAAGAGCACGTTTTTTGGGATGCCGGAAGAAACCAGAGCACCCGGAGAAAACCCACGCAAGCACGGGGAGAATGTGCAAACTCCCACAGACACCGGCCCAAATCCATGTATCTGCACAGCAAACAGTGATAGTCACTGAGCTGTCGTGTTGCCCGTCAGATGGTCCAGTTTAAGTATACACTAACGATGTGAAGCACTAGGCAACTCTCGAAGCAACATCCAAGAGCAGCCATCACACGACCCACTGCGTGTATGCCCCTTGTTGGACAACAAGGTGGACCGAATCACCTGTGAAGTAAAAAAGACATCAATAAACATGCAAACCTTAGACATTTACTGAAACCCCAGAATCGCAGAAATAAAGCAAGTGAGCCATGAAATATTTTGGAAGGTCCTTAGGAATCACTTGATTCCCAGGGACGTCCCAAAGCTCTTGATCCTTATTTAGAAAAGTCTCCTGTATCCCTCCATCTCTAGTCCACTCATGTGCCTGTCTAAGTAAGCCTTAAACAACCACAGCGTGCCTGCCTCCACCACCCTACTTGGCAGTGCATTCCAGGCGCCCACCACCCTCTGTGAAAAACCTCCCTCTAACATCCAAATTATACCTCGCCCCCCCCACCCTAAGCCCGTGGTCCCTTGTAATTATTGTATCCAACCTAGGAAAAAGCTTACCACTGTTCACTTTATCTATACCCTTCATAATCTAATACACCTCTATTAGATCTCCCCTCATCCTCCGCCTTCCTAAGGAGAAGAGCCCCAGTTTGCCCAAGCTTTCCTCGTAGCTCAGGCCTTCCATACCAGGCAGCATCCTGGTAAACCACCTCTGCACTCTCTCCAGGGTCTCCACGTCCTTCCGGTAGTAAGGCGACCAGTACTGGACACAGTACTGGTGACAAATGCGGGTGAACCAACGTTCTATATAACTGCAACATTAGACGCCAGCTTTTATACTCTGTACCCTTCCCTATAAAGGCAAGCATACCATAGGCCTTCTTCACCACCTTCTCCACCTGTACTGCCACTTTCAAGGACTTGTGTACTTTTCTGTACTCTTAATAGGCCTACCATTTATCGTGTAACTTCCCCCTACGTTCGTTCTTCTGAAATGCATCACTTCGCATTTATCTGGATTAAATTCCATCTGCCATTTATCTGCCCAGTATACCAGCCTATATCCTGCTGTGTTGCCTGACACTGCTCCTCACTATCAGCAAGTCTAGCCATCTTCGTGTCATCTGCAAATTTGCTGATCACACCACTTACTCCCTCTTCCAAGTCATTTATGTATATTACAAATAGAAGAGGTCCCAGTACTGAGCCCTGCGGCGCACCACTAGTCACAGACCTCCAGCTAGAAAAGGACCCCTCTACTACTATCTGTCTCCTATTACCAAGCCAGTTCTTAATCCATCCAGACACCAGTCCTTGTATCCCATGAGCCTTAACCTTTTCCATCAACCTACCATGAGGGACTTTGTCAAACGCCTTACTGAAATGAATGACCTCCCCTCTTGCCATGAATTTTCCTTGGTAAAGACAGGTGCCCATTCTTCAGCCATGCCCTCCATGGCCATGTATAAATCCCCTCATGGCCCCTAGCCAGTCCCGTACTTACCTTCCTCCTATATATATTTTATTTATTCATGGGATTGTCCTTAAGCTGAGTGACACTGAGTTGGCCGCATTGGAGTCACATGTAGGCCAGGCCCAGTAAGGATGGCAGATATCCTTTCATGATCCTTTCACTATTAGACTTCTAACTTCAGATTGTTATTAAATTCTAATCACCATCTGCCATGGTGCGGTTTGAGCCCCCAGAGCATTTTTTTATTCATTCGTGGGACATGGGTGTCGCTGGCTGGCCAGCTTTTATTGCCCATCCCTAGTTGCCCTTGGAGAGCAGTTGAGAGTCACCCACATTGCTGTGGCTCTGGAAGTCGCATGTAGGCCAGAACAGGGAAGGACAGCAGATTTCCTTCCCTAAAGGACATTAGTGAACCAGATGGGGTTTTCTGACGATTGACAATGGTTTCATGGTCATCCGTAGATTGTTAATTCCAGATATTTTTTATTGAATTCAAACTCCACCATCTGCCGTGGTGGGATTTGAATGCAGGCACCCAGAATGTTAGCTGAGTTTCTGGATTACTAGTCCTGTGACAATGCATTATGTCACTGCCTCCACTTTCAGATTTTAGCTGCCAGTCTCTGCTCATACTCTGTCTTTGCTTCTCCTAGTTGCCGTTTCAATTCCCATTTGAATCTTTGATATTCAGCCTGGTTCTTGTTCACCTGAGATAATGTGCTTCTTTTTGATCTCTAACTCTTCTGCCACTGGGGGGACCTTGGGATTTGGTTGGTCTGCCTTTCCTCCCCACAGGAATACATACTTACTGTGCCTCAGCACTCTCTCTCTCTCCTTTCAAGACAGCCTATTGTTCCATTTCAATTTTTCCAGCTAATCTTTGATTCCAGTTTATCCAAAACAGATCCATTCTTACCCGCTTTTGAAGTTGTCTTTGGCCCAGTTAGTTATTCTAACGCTGTCCTTTCCTTTTGTCCTTTTCCATTGTCAACTGAAACCTTACAATACAGCGGTCACTGCCGCCTCAATTTTGTTCTCCTGACACCTGATCCACCTGGCTCACCTCATTCCCAAATTTCAGGTGCTCAGTGTCTCCTTGTTGGACCGGACACCCTGCTGTGGAAAATTCTGCTGAATGGACTCGAGCCTCTCCTTTACACTGCTGCAGTCCCCATCTACATCCAGTGTTTGTTACACATTTGTGGGACATGGGCGTCGCTGGCGAGGTCAGCATTTATTGCC
Source organism: Carcharhinus amblyrhynchos (assembly GCF_965287045.1). Taxonomy (NCBI): domain Eukaryota; kingdom Metazoa; phylum Chordata; class Chondrichthyes; order Carcharhiniformes; family Carcharhinidae; genus Carcharhinus; species Carcharhinus amblyrhynchos. The sequence goes on from NW_027649786.1 coordinate 3,865,485, forward strand.
CATCCCTAGTTGCCCCTTGAGTAGGTGGTGGTGAGCTGCCACCTTGAATTGCTGCAGTCCACGTGCTGTGGGTTGACCCACAATACCGTTAGGGAGAGAATTCTAGGATTTTGACCCAGAGACTGCGAAGGAACAGCCGATGTATTCCCCTGTCAGGGTGGTGAGTGGCTTGGAGGGGAACTTGCAGGTGGTGGTGCTCCCATGTATCTGCTGCCCCTTGTCCTTCTAGATGGAAGTGAATTAAAGTCCCCCATTATAGACACACTAATCCCTGTCACTTCCTCCACATCATCTCACGAGGTGTTTCTTGGCGTTGAATCCAAGAGACCCATCTGGTTCACTAATGTCCTGAAGGGAACGGATATCAGAATCATAGAATCCCTGCTGTGCAGGAGGAGGCCATTTGGTCCATCGAGCTGTTGGTATTTAGTTGCACGTGCAAACAGCCCTGCGGTAACTGACCAAAGACACTTTAATTATAGCAAAGGTCTAAGAAACAAATTTAATACCCTACCTTTTTAGTCTTCTGGGGATGGGAAACCAGGGGATCCGCTGATCTTAATTTAACCACCTTGTCTACTTTTGTCCCTGGCTTTCCACACAGCCTGGTCCAGTGGTGGACGTCCTATGGCCCAGGGCTACATGTGGCCCATGAGACATTTTGTTGATTTGGTGACATTCCAGTGGTTTTTATTTGCGTGTTTTTTTCTATCAGTATACATGACGCGGCACAGTGGGTTAGCACTGCTACCTCACAGCGCCAGGGACCCGGGTTCCATTCCCGGTGACACAGTGGGTTAGCGCTGCTGCCTCACAGCGCCAGGGACCCGGGTTCCATTCCCGGTGACACAGTGGGTTAGCACTGCTGTCTCACAGCGCCAGGGACCCGGGTTCCATTCCCGGTGACACAGTGGGTTAGCGCTGCTGCCTCACAGCGCCAGGGACCCGGGTTCCATTCCCGGTGACACAGTGGGTTAGCGCTGCTGCCTCACAGCGCCAGGGACCCGGGTTCCATTCCCGGTGACACAGTGGGTTAGCGCTGCTGTCTCACAGCGCCAGGGACCCGGGTTCCATTCCCGGTGACACAGTGGGTTAGCGCTGCTGCCTTACAGCGCCAGGGACCCGGGTTCCATTCCCGGTGACACAGTGGGTTAGCACTGCTGCCTCACAGTGCCAGGGACCCAGGGTTCCATTCCCAGTGACACAGTGGGTTAGCACTGCTGCCTCACAGCGCCAGGGACCCGGGTTCCATTCCCGGTGACACAGTGGGTTAGCACTGCTGTCTCACAGCGCCAGGGACCCGGGTTCCATTCCTGGCTTGGGTCGCTGTCTGTGTGGAGTCTGCACGTTCTCCCCATGTCTGCCTGGGTTTCGTCCAGTTGCTCCGGTTTCCTCCTGTTAGGTTGATTGGCCATGCTAAATTGCTCCTTAGTGTTAGAGGATGTCAGGGGGTTTAGTAGGGTAAATACGTGGGGTTACAGGACAGGGCCAGGGTGGGATTGTTGTCAGTGCAGGCTCGATGGGCCAAATGGCCTCCTGCACTGCAGGTATTCTATGATTCTGAGTCTGCACTGACTCTCTGACGGAGTAACTTACCCAGGCCTACCCTGCTATTCCCCGAGGGCCTAAATGCAGCTCTGTCCCTGGCTGGGTGCTGGTGGACTGCCAATACTACCTCCCCTGCTGTGGCTGATCCAGCTAGTCTTCCGAGGTAGCCCTTTCCCACAAGGTTTGTGAGGCAGTGGGGCTGTAAACCCAGGGTCAGCAGAGAGATATTGGTGCCTCACGCCAGGGTTTAGCACCAATCGCCTCAGCACTGCTTGTGGGTGAGCAGTGAACTTGCTAACAACAAGCCACTCTCTACAATCTCCCCTACATTGCAGCAGTGACCAGGATTCTCAAAGCACAGCTTTAACAGGAATGCATGCTGAGGTGGTTTCTGAATGTAGGGCCTTTCCTTTAGCAGCGCTGATGTTTAGTGAATGTGTGTGGCTCTGTTTACTGACCCTCTTGTGTTTTCTGCCCCTGTTTCAGGTGAATGTGGCAACTCAGTGTGATCCAGAAGAAATAATTGTTCTGTCAGACTCTGACTGAAGCACTGAGGGACTTTGGACTCTCCTCGATGGCAGGGAGTTTCTGTAAATTGTCAAGGAAACGGGGGAAAGCTTGCACTGATGCTCTGTGCTGCCTCCTCGCTCCCTCTCTCTCTCCCTCCCTCCCTCTCTTTCCCTCTCCTCCTCTCTTGTACATTTGAAGTTTTGCAAGATGAAATCTGCAGGCAAACCTTTTTTTGTCCTTTCAGATTTTTGAGTTGGGCCCCAATTTGGGGAGACACTCCCCAAGGAAACTCCCGGCTTACTGAAATATCTGGGGCCAGGCTCATAAATCAGAGAGGGGTATTACCCCCACAGTGACCAGGTACCCACTTTGTTGTGTTCCCGGATGGAGTGGGTGGGTGGGGAGATGAGGGGATTTCTGTCCTGCTTTAAGGTGGGCGCTTGCTCTCGAAGTTGATGTATAAATTAATCTGCCACCTTCTGTTCAAGGTGCTTTCTACAGAACGCACTTACAAAGTGCAGTTGATGCATTTTCTGAAAGTGAAAAATTAGCAGTACTTTTTAAAGAATATATATATATCTATATATATATTAAAAACACTTTTTGTGGACTGATTGTTCGCATAAACCCTTTCATATCTGTGCTTTCCAAATTTGTAAAAAAGAAAAAGTGGATTGAGCGGAAAGTGAATTCTACCCTGGGTGTTGGTGTCCACAATTAACTGCACAACACCTTTAAATTCTCCTCCGTCATCTTAGTTGTAACTTTCTGCATCTCAATCTCTCTGAAAGCTCTACGATTCTGCTGCATGAGGCAACAATCGCACAAGGCGTGACCCAGGTGTGGGCCTCACTCGAGGTGTCGACTCACCTGCCATGTGGGTAAGAAGTGGGGGTGGGGTGAGGGGTCTCTGGTCTCTTCCCTTGGTCCTTTTCTCTCTCTGTCTGACTCTAATCCACCCTCCCAGTGCAGCCAGCAGCTCTTGTTCTGCCTGTTTTTTTTCCCAGCAGTGAATTGGGCGATGTGTGCAGTCGGTTGATATTTCACCTGAGCTTAGGTGGGCCCTCGAGGCTGCTGCCCCCTCTCTCCTTCTGGCCTGCCCTTTCCCCTTTTGTTGTCCTTTTGATAGAAGAATTTGTATCGCCAGACAGTTCTTTTTTAAAAATACCGCTGAGAAAACACTCATTTCTGTACTAAAGGTTTGAATTGCAAAAAAGCAATCCTGGGCAGAAAGGGGAGCTGGTTTACTAACTTCACCGGAACTCCTACAATCACCTCCTTGGAACCTGCTGTCTGTCCTCGATCTTGGGCTCTGTTCCCTCACATGGAAACACCCTCCAGACACATCCTCGGACCCAGAGAAGCAAAAAGGGGCTCAGGCGCTCTGAAAACGGAATGTGCCGATGCTACTAATCCCAGGGAACTGTGTATTATATGTATTGTATACGGCGAGAGCTCGTGAGTTGATCGGGCTGCAGTTCTGCCAATAGCTCTAGGTGAATTAATAAAACCTGTGAGTATGAATCATTAGGTGGTTTACTGAATGTCTTGTGAATGGAAATGTACTCGCGGCCCTTGTTTCTTTAGAGTTGATCTGAACTGCTTCAGGTGTTGAATGTTTTTAGGAGATGGGATGGGGGTTTGGGTTTGGCAGAGTCGAACTCTTCCTCCAGCATTTCCCACCTCAATGAGGTGCATCCCCTTGCAAGATCTTAGCGGAAACGGTGAGGGTAATGAGAGACTACGTCACAAACTGGCGACGAGGTTCAGACTGTGACGGTCTGATGTGGGCACTGGGCAAAGCTGGCTACAGGATGCAGCTGTGCAGTTCTGAATCCTGACTGTGGGAGGGTTAGATTCTTCCTCAGTCAGGGATGAAGTGCAGCTATTTTCTCCACAATTCATGACCTGTTAGAGTTGCCCTCCAGAACATGTCTCGCAGTTTTCTCGTGGGTTTCTGTGCATGTTGACTAAAATGCAATATTTTCTTCCTCTGTCACCGTGGAAAGCACTGTTTGTTCCAGCCTCCTTCCGAAGCAATCTCTGTCTTCCTTTGCCTCTTTGAGTAGACTTTCGAAGGCGCAGTGTGTTTGAGTAGTAGTGAAGTTAAGCAGGTAGAGGTTTGAACGTTTGCTGAGGTAACCATCCATCTGAGGTGCTGACAGCTTTAAGGGGTACACTGTGGATTCCGGTGCTACCCCTGAACTGACACACACTGAAGTGTTTACCTGTTGTAATGCACTCGGCCACAGTCTGCCAGGAGGCTCAGATCCCAAAGTCCACCAACGCAGAAACTAAGCAGCACTAAATTATTTCCTGATAAACAGTAAACTCTCTGTCCTTCCTCTCTCTCTGCTCTTCTACCCCCCAACCCCCCCCCCCAACTATCTCTTTGCTCTCCCCACTTTCTGTCTCTGCTCTGCCCCCTTTTTCTCTCTCTCTCTCTCTGCTCACCCTGTCTCGCCCCCCTCACCATTTTTCATATCAAACCTAATTTTTTTAAGTCACTGTTCTTGATATCTAAGTTCCTGTGTAATTTACTGAGAAACTGGAGAGATTTGCTAATCTTCAGTTGCAAGTACCAGTCTGTTTTTCGAACCGATGTACAGCGCCTTCAGTCCAGTGACTGCCAGCTCCACACAACCCTCCTTCTACCCTCCCTCATCTGCCCCCATGAATATACCTCCTCCCTCCTCCCGTATTAAATACACCCATGCTTCTTGCTAAAACCACTCTCTGTCGGTGAATCTTTCAAGTTCTGTGGCTGAAGATGTTTTTCCCGAATTCCCTACCGGATTCATTGAGGATTATCTCTCATTTCCAGTCGCCCAAACAAGGAGAAACTTCATTAACTACCCTGTCTTGGGGTGGAGTGGTTAGCATTGCTGCCTCACAGCGCCAGGGTCCTGGGTTCGATTCCTGGCTTGGGTCACTGTCTGTGTGGAGTTTGCACGTTCTCCCTGTGTCTGCGTGGGTTTCCTCCCACTGTCTGAAAGATGTGCTGGTTAGGGTGCATTAGCCGTGCTAAATTCTCCCTCAGTGAACCCAAACAGGCACCGCAGTGTGGTGACTAGAGGATTTTCACAGTAACTTCATTGCAGTGTTGATGTAAGCTTACTTGTGGCAATAATAAATAAACTTTTATCAAACCTTTTCATAACAGTCAAACCTTTTATCTGGTCATCCCTCATTCCCTCTGTAGAGAAGTCAGTGTCAGCCTATTCCACACACCTCTCTATCATTCCAGTAAATATTTTCACCTCCTCTCTGGAGAATTTATTAATCCGTGGGCTATTCACTCGACTGGTGTTCACTGCTTTTCCCATTCGCAGAACTCCACTCTGCTTCACAACTCTTACATTCCTCCTCTGATTTTTTTGTTAATTTGAGCCTCTGGAAATTAATTCTGTTCCTTCATTTATCCATTTAAAATCCTCAGTGACCCAAGTCGCTGAAATCCTCTGCTTGTCCCAGGGAAGCTGCTCCCTCACCCCTGTTCACAACAACAAACCTGCTGCCATCTTCCAGTAAATATTTCACTTACAGATCTGTCTCCTTCCTCCCTCTTCCCTCCCTCCCTCCCTCCCTCCCTCCTCCTCCTCCTGCACCCCCACCCGGCAAATCCCAAATTCCCAGTTAGTTAACTGTTAAGCCTTTGCTTGTCTGACTTTTTTGTGATTCTCTAACAGCCTTTGGTCCCATGTCAGCTTTAATTCTGATAACGAACAGTGTGGATTACTGGATGTTTTGCTGGGTTTTTTTCCTCTGTGCAGAGTTTGGGTGTGGGTCAGGCTGGTTTAAATGAAGGAGAACTCTGTCTATGGAGAGGGCGAGATACAAAGTGCAGCAGTCGGAGGGGGATCTTCATTTGAGTTTTGGATAATGTGTATCTGGCAGCTACCATCACTGCAGCTTCTGTAACTGGCAGTTTATCTGGAGTCTGTTCTCCCTGCAACCTTGATCTGTGCAGATAAACTGTTCCTTGTGTTAAAATCTAGTTAAAACTAGTTACTCGGTGGCCTGAGAGCTGCTTTGGACTGGGCAGCAGAGAGTGTCTTTGCCTGGTGTTCACTCTGCCTCTCACTCGCTTCCTTGCGAGTCAGCTCCATTTAATGATTAATGTGGAAGAGATGCAAAAATAACACGTTAGGTTGGGGAGAGGGTGCTGAGGGTTAGTGGGGGAGTGAGGGAGAGTGGATTGTGTCTCCTGTATTTGGTGGCAAGTTCAATGTCAGGTCACTTTCAATTAGTTTTAATACCAGAGGGAGGGTCTGGATGAGTGGGTGGGTGGGGGGGGCGGTCTCTGTCTCCCATCGAGGGAACCACTTTGTGGAGGGGAGCTAGCCCCTGACGACCACCACCACCTTCCCTCCCCTTCTCTCTCTGCCCCCCCCCCCCCCCCCCCCCATCTATTCCTGAAGCAGCAAAGACATTCTAAAGAAAGGCTAATCACCCCGAGTGATATTGTTGTGTATAAGTGTTGGAGTAGGAGTTTTTAAAAATAATGCTATTTTAAAATATTTATTGAATTAAGTATTTTGGCCATGCCCCATCCTGTCTCTCAGTAACTTCATTGCAGTGTTAATGTCAGCCTACTTGTGACACCAATAAATAAATCTCAACTGACACTTTCAGGGTAGGTGGGTTTCTAACTGGCACAAGGCACTTTGTCTGGGAATGTTTCTGTCCTTGGCTCATTTGCTCTCCCCAGATTTCCCCAAAGCACCTCTGGACAGAGGGTGCAGTCTCTGAGTTTACTCAGTGAGGAGCGAGGCTCACTGCTTGTCAAAGGTTTTAGGAACATTGTGAAGGTTTTTCTTGGAGAGATGGGAATTGATCTCTCCAGTTCTGACTGTCTTTGGCACCCACTCTCACCCCCGCACGCAGACACACTCTGTCCCCCTCTCCCTCCACAAGTGGCTTTTATTCCCCACGTCCTTCATTCCTCCTACCCCTTTTCCCAAAGCCTCTCCTATTCCTGGATCAGTGCTGAGTTTGAGTCAGGACAGAGATGGGTCCTGGTTTCACTTTAACCTTTTCCTGCTGCACTCTCTCTGAAATGAATTAATTTAATTGAACTGGTTTTTAAACAGCAGTGGGGGCAAAAATATATTGACTATTTGGACACGGTAAGAAGTCTCACACCACCAGGTTAAAGTCCAACAGGTTTATTTGATATCACGAGCTTTTGGAGCGCTGCTCCTTCATCAGGTGAGTGGTATTTTACCACCTCGCCCACCAGGGGAGAATGCCATTCTGTGAGCCTCGCCCGCCTTGATTTCAGGACAGGTAAAATTCTGCATCCTGAACGGACCACTCCAAATGCCCCCTTCACACCTCCTGCACAGCACTGAAGGGGGTCTGATATTGGGGGCACCACCACAAGTCTGTTCCACCAGAACAATCAAGAATTGGTCTGCCTGTCCCTGTCACAGAAGGAAGACAAGACTATCCTTCCATTAATCGTCTGACCAGCAGGCTGGACTGGCTTCGTGGGCTGCAAGGATGGGTGAACCCTTGGATGGGGGAAGAGGTGAACAAGGATTTACCTTGTGTTTTATCTTAATTCCAAAGTTAATTTTCTATTAATGTCTTATGAAGAGTTCAGTTGGTTTAGTGTCATATTAAAGGTACTGTTTTTGAACAAGAATGAGCTGGATTAACAACATGAAGATGTATTCTTAGCAGCTCAGAGCCTCTCTGTGCTCAGTCTCTGTGATTGAAGCCAGGAGCAGGAGTGATGCTCCTTCAATCTCCAGGAACCCTGATTAAACTAGAGCAGCAGGTCAGAGAGTGAAATGAGCAGGGAGGAATTAGAGATTAGGGTCAGTAACACACAGGAGGAACTGACAGGGAGAGGTTACTGAACACAGCAGTTCTGCATTTGTTTTAATGCCAAGAGTATGACAGGTAATAGATGAATTTAGAGCTTGGATTAGTACATACAGCTAGGATGTTGTATCTGTTACAGAAAGAGAAACAAGACCAGCAGTCTAATATTCCGAGATTCAAATATTTCAGGTGTATTAGAGAGGGTTGGAGAACAGGGTTGGGAGAGTAATGTTTTATCACAGCTGCAGTGAGGGAGGACACGATGGAGACCTCCATAGAAAAACACCAACAAATTCAACAACAACCTCCACATTGACAAAACTCCAACTAATTCAACAACAAACTCCACATAGAAAAACACCAACAAATTCAACAACCTCCATACAAAAACACCAACAAGTTCAACATCAACTTCCATACAAAAACACCAACAAATTCAACAACAACCTCCACATTGACAAAACTCCAACTAATTCAACAACAAACTCCACATAGAAAAACACCAACAAATTCAACAACCTCCATACAAAAACACCAACAAGTTCAACATCAACTTCCATACAAAAACACCAACAAATTCAACAACAACCTCCACATAGAAAAACACCAACAAATTCAACATCAACTTCCATACAAAAACACCAGCAAATTCAACAACAACTTCCATACAAAAACACCAGCAAATTCAACAACAACTTCCATACAAAAACACCAGCAAATTCAACAACCTCCACATTGACAAAACTCCAACTAATTCAACAACAAACTCCACATAGAAAAACACCAACAAATTCAACAACCTCCACAGAAAAACACCAACAACTTCAACAACCTCCATAGAAAAACACCAACAACTTCAGCAACAACCTCAACACTGAAAACACCAAGTTCAACAACTTCAACATTGGAAAACACCAACAAATTCAACAACAACCTCCACATTGGTGTTTTTTTGAATGTGGAGGTTGTTGTTGACCTTGTTGGTGTTTTCAATGTTGGGATTGTTGTTGAATTTGTTGGTGTTTTTAAATGTGTAGATTGTTGTTGACCTTGGTGTTTTTCAATCACATTTAAAAACACCAACAAATTCAACAACAACCTCCACATAGAAAAAAACACCAACAAATTCAACAACAACCTCCACATTGTGAAAACTCCAACAAATTCAACAATGTGGAGGTTGTTGTTGAATTTGTTGGTGTTTTCAATGTTGGGGTTGTTGTTGAATTTGTTGGTGTTTTTAAATGTGTAGATTGTTGTTGACCTTGTTGATGTTTTTCAATCACATTTAAAAACAACAAATTCAACAACAACCTCCACACAAAAAAAACCAACAAATTCAACAACAACCTCCACAAAGAGGTGGATGGGGGTAAGGCAGTTGACGTATATATGGATTTTAGCAAGGCGTTTGATAAGGTTCACCATGGAAGGCTTCTGCAGAAATTGCAGATGTATGGGATTGAGGGTGATCTAGGAAATTGGATTAGGAATTGGCTGGTGGATAGGAGTCAGAGGGTGGTGGTTGATGGTAAGTATTCGACATGGAGTTCAGTTACGAGTGGTGTGCCTCAGGGATCTGTTTTGGGGCCACTGCTGTTTGTAATTTTTATAAATGATCTGGATGAGGGTATAGTCGGGTGGATTAGTAAATTTGCTGATGACACCAAAGTCGGAGGTGTGGTAGATAGTGAGGAAGGGTGTCTTAGTCTACAGGGAGACTTGGATAAGTTGCAGAGCTGGGCCGAGAGGTGGAGGATGGAGTTTAATGTGGAAAAGTGTGAGGTAATTCACTTTGGTAGGAATAACGGATGTGTAGAGTATAGGGCTAATGGTTGGACTCTGAATAGTGTGGATGAACAGAGGGATCTAGGTGTATGTGTACATAGATCCCTGAAAGTTGGGAATCAAGTAGATAGGGTTGTTAGGAAGGCATACGGTGTCTTGGCGTTTATTGGTAGGGGGATTGAATTTAGGAGCCGCAGCGTCATGTTATAAGAACATAAGAAATAGGAGCAGGAGTAGGCCATCTAGCCCTTCAATAAGATCATGGCTGATCTGTCGCTGCTCAGTTCCACTTTCCCGCCCTCTCCCCATAACCCTTAATCCCCTCTCTTATCAAAAACCCATCAACCCGCATCTTAAAAATATTTAGCGAGGCAGCCTCCACCACTTCAATGGGCAAACAATTCCAGAGATTCACCACCCTTTGAGTGAATAAGTTCCTCCTCAACTCCGTTCTAATCCGCCCCCCTTTTATCTTGAGGCTGTGCCCCCTAGTCCTACTGTCTTTTTTCAGCGGGAAGAGTCTCTCCACCTCTATCCTATCCATCCCATTCATCATCTTATACATCTCAATGAGATCTCCCCTCATTCTTCTAAACTCTAATGAGTACAAGCCCAGTTTATTCAGCCTCTCCTCATAGCTCAATCCCCTCAACTCCGGTATCAGCCTAGTAAACCTCCTCTGCACTCCCTCCAAGGCCAAAATATCTTTGCGCAGGTGCGGCGCCCAAAACTGCACACAGTACTCCAGCTGCTGCCTCACCAATGCCCTATACAGCTGCAGCAAGACCTCCCTACTTTTATATTCAATCCCCCTCGCTATGAAGGCCAGCATCCCATTTGCCTTCCTGACCACCTGCAAGCTGGGTTTTTGCGACTCATGCACAAGGACCCCGAGGTCCCTCTGCACCGTCGCCTGCTGCAGTTTTTCGCCCCGTAAGTAATAGTCCTTCCTACCATTCTTCCTACCAAAGTGGACCACCTCACACTTGCCAACATTAAATTCCATTTGCCACAAAACTCTGGTGCGGCCGCACTTGGAGTATTGTGTGCAGTTCTGGTCCCCACATTATAGGAAGGATGTGGAGGCTTTGGAGAGGGTGCAGAGGAGGTTTACCAAGATGTTGCCTGGTATGGAGGGGAGGTCCTATGAGGAGAGACTGAGGGATTTGAGGTTGTTTTTGTTAGAAAGAAGGCGGCTACGAGGGGACCTTATTGAAACATATAAGATGATTAGAGGTTTAGATAGGGTGGATAGTGATAGCCTTTTTCCTCGGATGGAGAAAGCTAGCACGAGGGGGCATAGCTTTAAATTAAGGGGTGGTAGTTATAGGACGGATGTCAGGGGTAGGTTTTTTACCCAGAGGGTGGTGAGGGATTGGAATGCCCTGCCTGCTGCAGTTGTAAATGCGCCTAGTTTGGGGGCGTTTAAGAGATCCGTGGATAGGTTTATGGATGGTAAGGGTTTGGTTTAGGTTAGAGGGTCATTGCTTTTTAACTGGTCAGCGCAACATCGTGGGCCGAAGGGCCTGTTCTGCGCTGTAATGTTCTATGTTCTACATTGTGAAAACTCCAACAAATTCAACAATGTTTTTAAATGTGTAGATTGACCTTTGGTGTTTTTCAATCTCCGCATTTAAAAACACTAAAAAATTCAACAACAACCCCAACATTGAAAACACCAACAAATTCAACAACAACCTCCACATAGAAAAAACACCAACAAATTCAACAACAACCTCCACATTGCAAAAACTCCAACAAATTCAATAATATGGAGGTTGTTGTTGAATTTGTTGGTGTTTTTAAATGTGTAGATTGTTGACCTTTGGTGTTTTTCAATCTCTGCGTTTAAAAACACTAACAAATTCAACAACAACCTCCAAGTTGAAAACAGCAACAAATTCAACATCAACTTCAAACATTGAAAAACACCAACAAATTCACCAACAGCCTCCACATTGCAAAAACGCCAACAACAACCTGCACACTGAAAAACACCAACAAATTCAACAACCTCAACACCTTCAAATTCAACAACGTCAAACATTGAGAATCACCAACAAATGCAACAACATTAAATACACCAACAAGTTCAACAACAACCTGAATAGTGAAAACACCAACAAATTCAACAACAACCTCAACATTGAAAACACCAACAAAGTCAAAAATGACTTCAAACTATTGGGAAATGTATCTTCTACGTGTTGGAAATTTCAATTAAAACACTTGTGTAGTTGTTTAAAACTATTTACTGTTTCAGTGTAAGTGCTGATAACTGAAAAGAAATCCTGTCGTATATAATCAGAAAATCCTTACAGTGCAGAAGGAGGACATTCGACCCAGTAAACATCCACCGGCAACAATCCCACCCAGGCCCTATCCCTGTAATCCCCTGACACTGAGGGGCAATTTAGCATAGCCAATCCACCCTAACCTACACATCTTTGGACACTAAGAACTATCTGGTTCTGGTTGCTCTACCTGTTGTGCCCAATCCTCGATATCCAGTTATCAATGGGCTGCTGGGTGAGGTATAGTGGGCGGGGGTACAGTGAGAGGAACCAAGTGTCTATTAGTCAGTGATTGATACAATAAAGGCCCTTTAGTGTTGCTTCCTCATTTGCACCTCACCATGTTGTGATGAGAGAAATGGCTGTTAGTTGGTGCCAAGCCCAGTCTGCTGCTGGTGGATGGGTCACACAGTGAATAATCTCTGAATATCCTCTCACTACCAACAATAATCTTTGTGACTAACCAGGTTACAGAGCTGTGAACAGGACAGATTCACAGCTGATAGTGATAGCAACTTCTAGGTGACCAGATCACCAACAACCTGTCCTGGCGACCCCCAACCCATTGCTGAAGAAAACCCCACCAACGCCTCTACTTTCTCAGGAGACGAAGGAAATTTGGCATGTCTGCTACAACTCTCACCAACTTTGACAGATGCACTGCAGAAAGCATTCTTTCTGGTTGTATCACAGTTTGGTATGGGCTCCTGCTCTGTCCAAGACCGCAAGGAACTACAAAAGGTTGTGAATGTAACCCAATCCATCACGCAAACCAGCCTCCCATCCGTTGACTCTGTCTACACTTCCCACTGCCTCAGGGAAAAGCAGCCAGCGTAATTAAGGACCCCCCCCACACACCGCGGACATTCTCTCTTCCACCTTCTTCTGTCAGGAAAAACATACAAAAGTCTGAGGTCACGTACCGACCGACGCAAGAACAGCTTCTTCTTTTGAATTGACCTACCTTTTATTAAGTTGATCTTTCTCTACATTCCAGCTGTGACTATAACATGATGTGGAGATGCCGGCGTTGGCCTGGGGTAGAAACAGTAAGTAATCTCACAACACCAGGTTAAAGTCCAACAGGTTTATTTGGTAGCACGAGCTTTTGGAGTGCTACCCCTTCATCAGGTAAATCACGATGAAGGAGCAGCGCTCTGAAAGGTGATGAAGGGACAGTGCTCCAAAAGCTTGTCCCACCAAATAAGCTGTTGGACTTTAACCTGGTGTTGCGAGACTTCTTGCTGTGACTGTAACACTACATTCTGCACTGTCTCATTTCCTTCTCAGTGAACAGTATGCTTTACTGTATGGCATGCAAGAAACAATACTTTTCACTGTATCCCAAAACATGTGACAATAATACATCAGCCTCAGCTCGTTCTCAGTCTTACCACAGGAGATCAGTACAAGTGGGTTTTTAAATACAAATATTTATTCTTAATGAATGGGAAAGTAGAAAAACAGATGTTGAAAAAATATTTCTACATTTGGATATAGGCAGACACACACGTACATATTTATATCTGATATTATGGAAGTTTCAGGAAGCGTCCTGAGTGAAGAAATCTCTTGATCCATTCTATCTCCGTTGAGCAGTTGTATAAGAACTTTGATGATACTTTGTACTGTAGTGGTTCAGAGAAGGCCTATCCCAGTGACAATAAGTGGTGCCTGTCACTTTGGAAGAACCTTGCTGATGAGACAAAATCTCATAGAAGAAGATAGTCGGACAGGGATCAGGAGCTGAGTCCAAGAGATCAGTTTTAGGGAGGAGTCTTCAAGGAGGGGAGAGGTTTGAGATAGGGTCGAGGGAGCTGCAGACACACTGGTGGAGGACCGAAGAGACAAGAGGCTGGACTGGCCCTGGAGACCTGCTGCTCAAACCCTCCATCCTGCTTTTACACCAGTAACTTCCTGGCTGCCCTCCAGCTGACTCCTTCATCCAAAACCCTGCTGTCCATTCCCTGACTGGAACACAGTCCCACTCCCCGTGTGTACATTGAGCTCCGCTGGTCTCTGGTGCGGTAATGTCCACACCTCCCCTACATCACTCTAACCTCCCCCCTGCCTCTGCTCCTCTGGGCCTCCCTCCCTGCACTGCTCCAGTTCTCCTGAAAAAAATTACCTTCTTGACAAAGCTGTCTGAATGTGGCTTGGTGCTAGAGTTCTAATCCCTTTGGGGAGGGATGCGAGCAGGGAGGGTTAAGTAACTATATAAATGAAAGCTGTTGTTGCTGTTACCCAGAGGAAGGGCAGGTTCCACACCCTCCACCTGTCACACAGGTGAGAAGATGAGATATTCTCCTCAGCTCAGACAGACTGCTTGTGAAGTTGATGTTACACATGGTTAGGTCAGCACTGCATTTCCCTGGAGAGTTGTCCTGGAACTGGACCCTCTGAACACGGGGCCAGGTTTCTGGGAAGGTCAGGGCTCTCTATCCTTTACGAGACTCACTCCAGTCAACCTAAAACCGCCTCAGGTTTTGGAAGGATCAGTCACATCTTTCTCATGATCGGTTTCACTCTCTTCATCCTCGTCCTGGTAACTTGGCTGTGTTGGGAAGAATGCACAAAACAATCACTAAAAGAAGAAGATTAGAATGCGGCAGTGCCATTAGCTGAATGCACTGTGCTTTCAGGTTGATTATTTAGACCAGTCTGGGTTAGAGTTATCCTCTCACCCTCAGAGCTGGAGTGGTTTCATTGGCAATTAACCCCTTCACTGTCTCTCACTCTTTTTCTCCTGCAGACTCTTAGCTCCTCTGACACTAACCTTCCTGTCTAGCTTGGTGTGAGATTTAGCTAGTAATCAGTCTGTCCCTTCACCCAAGTCATTATTCATAGAATCATCACAGTGCAGAGGCCATTCGGCCCATCGAGTCCCACCCATCCCTGTAATCCCATGTATTTATCCTGGTTAATGAGGTCATTGCCCCCCGACCCTGATCCCTGTGATAATCCACTAGCAACAGCCTGTCAACCTGAACGACCCAATAATCCCAACTCCCTGCTCCCGGTTAGCTAACCAATCCAGTGTCTGCCCTATAACACCATCAGATCTTATTTTGCGTGGTAATTTTCGATATGGCCCCTTATCCAATATCTTTTATCCAAATCCATGTACACCACATCAGGGTCACCTTTATCCACCTTGCCTCATAGAAACTATAATAAAATCAGGTAAATTGAATTTCCCTTCACAAAGATATTTGTATTGGTGTGTCAGGCTGACACTGGACAGTCGTTCTTGTTATGGACACAGTGGAAATGACCGATATTCAATCCCCATTACCTATTGACTGAGCAGATGCTTGTCCACTGGGACCTGCTACTCTAACCTCGGTCAGCATTGTAAGTCCGCCAGGTACAGACTAGCAAGTCTATAAGCACCTCCCTCCCCCACCCACTGTCTCTCCCTGATACGCCAATCGCCCTCGGTCCACCACCCCCTAGGGCTACCCCTACCCTCCCTGCCCCGAGACCCCCAAGACCTGGGAACCTGGGAGAGCAGCTCAGCCACCCCAGTCCTGTCCACTGCAACTTCGGGTCCTGCAGGGACTGGAGGTTATCCCTCAGAGAAACTGGCTACTATCTCAGGCAGGACATTGGCCTGAGAGAGGAGGGGGGGGCAGAATTCCTGGCTACTCTCTCAGGCAGGACAATGGCCCGAGAGAGGAGGAGGGGGGGCAGAACTCCTGGCTACTCTCTCAGGCAGGACATTGGCCCGAGAGAGGAGGGGGGGGCAGAATTCCTGGCTACTCTCTCAGGCAGGACAATGGCCCGAGAGAGGAGGGGGGGGTGCAGAACTCCTGGCTACTCTCTCAGGCAGGACAATGGCCCGAGAGAGGAGGAGGGGGGGCAGAACTCCTGGCTACTCTCTCAGGCAGGACAATGGCCCAAGAGAGGAGGGGGGGGGCAGAACTCCTGGCTACTCTCTCAGCCAGGACAATGGCCTGAGAGAGGAGGGGGGGGGGCAGAACTCCTGGCTACTCTCTCAGCCAGGACAATGGCCTGAGAGAGGAGGGGGGGGGCAGAACTCCTGGCTACTCTCTCAGGCAGGACAATGGCCCGAGAGAGGAGGGGGGGCAGAACTCCTGCCCATTTATCATTCATTGGAGGGTGAAATTGCTGTGAGGGCACTGTCAGGGAAGAGGGAGTGTTCCCCGATGATTCAGCTGAGGACAAACTCAGGCACCGTGTAAGGTACTGGCCCTGGTCTAGCTCCAGTGAGTGACTCTATTTTACTGCCGTTCTCCTGGGTAGCTATGGATCTCGGAGTTTCTGAGTTGCTTTACACGAGATACAGGTCCATTTACCATAAAAAGTCAACAACAGCCTGCGTCAGAGGCAAGGACTGAACTCTGATTGTCCTGGAGAGGATTTATTTACATCTAATCTATCAGTGAAGGGCCAAGTGAGGTGGAATATGACAGCCTTGGTATTAGATACAGCTCAGCTAACAGCACTGCCACTTCAGTGTCTGAAGGATGTGGGTTCAAGTCTTGCTCTGGAGACTTGAGCAGGAAAGTCCAGGCTGGTGTTCTGGCACAGTATTGAGAGAATACCACCAATCAGAGGAAATGATCAAATGTGGCCTGGTATACTCCCTCAGTTAGACGTAACCGCTCCCAGGGCAGGGGGCAGGGAGGCATTCCAGGTATTCTGGCCAATATTTATCCCTCAAACAATTAAGGTGGCACAGTGGTTAGCATTGCTGCCTCACAGTTCCAGGGACGAGCATGGGTCACTGTGTGTGTGGAGTTTGCACGTTCTCCCCATGTCTGTGTGGGTTTCCTCCAGGTGCTCTGGTTTCCTCCCACAGGTTGATTGGCCATGCTAAATTGCCCCTTAATGTCATGGGGATTAGCAGGATATATACTTGGATTATGGGAATAGAGCCTGGGTGGGATTGTTGTCGGTGCAGACTTGATGGGCAAGAGGAAAGGGTCCAGAGGAGGTTCACAAGAATGATCCCTGGAATGAAGAACTTGTCGTATGAGGAACAGTTGAGGACTCTGGATCTGTACTCGTTGGAGTTTAGAAGGATGAGGGGGGATCTTATTGAAACTTACAGGATACTGTGAGGCCCTGGATAGAGTGGACATGGAGAGGATGTTCCCACTACAGGAAAAACTAAAACCAGAGAGGGCATAACCTCAGGCTAAAGGGACGATCCTTTAAAACAGAGATGAGGAGGAATTTCTTCAGCCAGAGAGTGGGGAATGTGTGGAAGTCTTTGCCGCAGAGGAGGCCGGGTCACTGAGTGTCTTTAAGACAGAGATGGATAGGTTCCTGATTAATAAGGGGATCAGGGGTTGGGGAAAAGGCAGAAGAATGGGGACGTGAAAAATATCAGCCATGATTGAATGGCAGAGCAGACTCGATGGGCCGAGTGGCCTCATTCAGCTCCAGGGGTTCTATGATTCTATGAACATCACAAGAAGGAAGCAGTCCTCCCACATTTGTCGGGAGCTTGCTACATACAAAGTGGCTGCTATTTTTACAACAGTAACACATCATTGGCTGTGAGTGACATGTCTTTCAGTGAAGGTTCACTGGATTAATTCCAGGATGAAGGAGCTACCTGATCAGGAAGGACTGGGTCTTCACTCACTGGAGTTTGGAGGAATGAGAGGCGATCTAATTGAAATATGCAAGGTTCTGAGGTCGGGGGGGGGGGAGCTTGACAGGGCAGCGGGAAAGGATTATTTCCCCTGGTGGGGGATTCTAGAACCGGGGAAGTTTCAGAATAAGGGTTCAGCCAGTCAAGATGGAGGTGAGGAGGAATTTCTTCCCTCTGGGAATTGCGAACCATTAAAATTCTCTGTCCCTGGCAGCTAAATCATTAAATATGCTCAGGGCTGAGACACATTTTTGTGTCCATCTCGGCACGAGGGGTGGGGGGGGGTTGAGTGGACAGGCCAGAAAGTGGAGGTAAGCTCACAATCAGATCAGCCACAATCTTACTGAATGGTGAAGTAGACTCAAGGGGCTGAATGGCCCATTCCTGCTCCTTTTCCATTCACTGGTGGGGATCGAGGGCAGACAGCAATCCCCTTGTGTAGGAACCCAAGGGCTGCATACCTAGGGGAAGTCAGCCAAGGCAACACTTACTGACAGTCATAGAAATATAGGAGATAGGAGCAGGAGGAGGCCATTCAGCCCTTCAAGCCTGTTCCGCCATTCATTATGGTCATGGCTGATCGTCCAACTCAATAGCCTATTCCTGCTTTCTCCCCATAACCTTTGATCTCATTCGCCCCCAAGTGCTATATCCAGCTGCCTCTTCAATGAATTCAACGATGTTTTAGCATCAACTGCTTCCTGTGATAATGAATTCCACAGGCTCACCACTCTCTGGGTGAAGAAATGTTTCCTCACCCCCATCCTAAATGGTCTACCCTGAATCCTCAAACTGGTTCTGGACTCCCTCCACCATCAGGAACATCCTCCCTGCACCTACCCTGTCTAGTTCTGTTAGAATTTTATAAGTCTCTATGAGATTCCCCCTCATTCGTCTGAACTCCAGTGAAAACAATCCTAACCTAGTCAATGTCCCCTCATACATCAGTCCCGCCATCCCTGGGATCAGCCTGGTAAACTTTCACTGCACTCCCTCGAGAGCAAGAACATCCTCCCTTAGAAAAGGAGACTAAAAACTGCACACAATACTCTAGGTGTGGTCTCACCGAGGCCCTGGATAATTGTAACAACACATCTCTGCTCCTGTACTCGAAACCTCTCGCAATGAAGGCCAACATACCATTTGCCTTCTTTACCGCCTGCTGCACCTGCATGCTTACCTTCAGCATAAAGACACCCAGATCCCTCTGCACACTCCCCTCTCCCAATTTACACCCATTCAGGTAGTAATCAACACCAGGGATGTTCCCAAAATCATGTCCAATGTAAAGGAGGTATCCCACCGCCCCCCCCACCGCCCTCACCACACACTGGGGAGAGAGTCCAATGTGCAGGCTGATCAGGGTGGCGTCTCTGTCTATAAGGTGGTAAAGACTTACACTGTGCACACATGCTGTCAGCTGTCAGAACCACTTAAGGTCTACTTTATCTGTCACCTTCTGCCCCATTATAAATTCCTAAGTCTTTGTGACTCTGTAAACAGCCCATACTGTCATTACACAATCCGACCCCTGTGTAGTTAAAAATGTAGTCTTTTTAAAGAGATTACCTCTGGAGTCTGTGATCTTTGTAGAGTGTCCAGAACCCTCTGAATATCTCCATCAAATCCCCTCCTAGCCACCTTCTCTCCAAGGAGAACAGTCCCAACCTCTCCAATCTCTCGTCAGAACTGAAATTTCTCATCCCTGGAACCATTCTCATAAACCTCTCCCACACTCTCTCCAATGTGTTCATATTCTTCCTATAGTGAGATACCCAGAACAGTGCACAATATTCCAGCTGAGGTCTAACTAGTGTCTTTATAAGTTCAGCCTAACCTCCTCACTCGTGTACTCTGTGCCCCTATTAATAAATCCCAGAAAACTCTCTGCTTTAACTGCTCTGTCCACCTGTCCTGCCAGCTGCAATGATCTGTACACAGATACACCCAGCCTCCTTTGCTCCTGTACACTTTAACAATTTTACTCCTTATTTTGTATTCTCTCTCCATGTTCTTCCCACCAAAATGCATCACCTCACACTCCTCCACATTGAACTTCTGCCCACTCCACCCACTTACCTGGGTCCTCTCGAAGTTCTGCACTGTCCACCTCACAGTTCACAATAATTCCAAGTTTTCTGTCATCTGCAAACTTTGAAACCGTCCCCTACCCATCAAGACCTAGATCATTAAAATATATATCATGGAAAGCAAACCTTCTTCCAGCATGAAAAATATTCAGCGACCATTACTTTCTGCTCCCAATTGTCCACTTTGCTTCTACTCCACGAGCTATCTGTGTTTTCATCTTCACATATCTGTCTCCCATTGATTCCCTCTACATCTCCTGTCAAGCCCTGCACCTCACTCTGTTCTTATTCCCTGGTTTGTGTATGTCCCCTTTGCAGAGAGCTCTGATGTTCCATCGTGCACACATGGTACTCCCAGACTCTGCTGCGCTTAGATCCCAGCTCCTCCTCACCGCATGGACACCATTCACCTTGCTGGTGTTCTCAGCAATGGGCATTCTTTCTGCGATGGCCTTTACAAACAGGGTGTGGTTTATCCAAACTCAATGCCACAGGACAATTTATTGCCTGCAAACTTCTCAGGTGAAAAGTTGCTCAAACTGCGATACTTTTAATAAAATGAATATTTGCACCAACCTTTCCCTACGCCACAAATCATGATGTTTTGTGGAGAACTGTCAATACACATTTTTACATTTTAACAGACTAAAGCAATATTTTTTAATGTAATAGCTGGGTTAAAAAGCAGAATTTATTTATTTTTTTGGTTTTTAAGGAGCACTTTGCGTCATTTGCTGCTGTAATTTTGACTTTTCAGGGTGTTAATGGAGATGTTGGCCAGTTTAAAATAACTTAGACCTCTGAACAGTTGTTTGCAAGTTTAAATGCGATATTACTGTACCTTTAAGTTTTTTAAAAAATCATGTTCTCTGCAGCTATCACAGCTCCCCAGTTTCTTTATTTCATTGTTGCTGGGCTGTCTGGAGAAGCCCCTTTAATTGCTGCTTCAATGGCTTAAATGGAGTTTTGTTTATTTTTATTCTGGGGCCTCGGGTACTTCCTGGGATTTTTTATGACCTTGCATTGTGAGGGAAGATTGATGAACAAATCAAAGTTAGGGGCGTCCTCCCTAGAAAAAAATCTAATGGCTCATTTCCAGTTTTAGTTTAGAAGGGGGTGGACATCATACTGAAAAGCAGTATTTTTCTCTCTCTCCCCCTAGTCTTGGAAATTCTGCTGGTTAGCTGGAAGCAAGGTTCCTGTCCTTCCTAGACTGAACATTCTGCTGATGTTAGTTTGCTTGCCTGGAGTCTTTCTCTCTCCCTGGTGTTGTCAGGAGCTTTTCTGACCTCAAGTTATTTTGGGTGTGTGTATATCCAGAGGTCAGCTCGAAGTTATAAGGCTGGGAAGTCAGAGTTTCAATTCTCCACCCCAAGGAATAAGTTTTAGCATCACACGAGCATTTCTATTTTCTGTGTGAATCTGTGGAAAGGGTTTTGTACAGGAAAGTTTGGTTTGATTGGAACATTTCCTATATTCATTAAGGGTTATACAATATGGTTCTTTTTATTTGTAATTGATAAAAGTTATTAGTAATTTTCTTTCTGTATGTGTTCACTATATTCTTAAATAAACTTTGTTTGGTAAAAGCTCTCTAGTGGGTCATCTGAATCATACCTGAAGTGAAACATCTCATGCTTATCCTAACCAAATTCAAAGCACAAAACTTATGATCCAGGCAGGTTCCATAATACACTTTGGAGTTTCTGGCCCAAATTACAAATAAAAAACCTGCTGGTGTTGCTGCCAGAATCATATTTCAGTCTCTGTATAAATAAGGCTTTTGATAAAAGGAGTGTCTCCAGCACTGCAAGGATTAGCCTAGACCTCCATCTTCAGTATCTGGATACCATGGTTTTCCCACTGGAGGACCCAGTAAATTTGGGTTAGGATTAACGTTAGGGTCAATGATTTTCTGCAGTCAATGTGTGCCCAAATCTCTGATGGGTGAAGAAGCTCTTGTGTGTGAGGCTAAAAATGAAAAGCTGTATTGATCCAGGATAATGAGAAAAATTCAAGTAGTTACACTGCAGGAATAAAACTGACTGAATTTACCTACCTAATGTTCCGTTGCAGGAAGTGGGAAAATATTATGTGGCTCTGTTTAATGTTTAGTTTTATTTATTAGTGTCACAAGCAGGCTTACATTAACACTCAATGAAGTTACTGTGAAAATCCCTGAATCACCACACTCCAGCGCCTGTCCGGGTTACACTGAGGGAGAATTTAACACGGCCAATGCACCCTAACCAGCACGACTTTCACACTGTGGGAGGAAACCAGAGCACCCGGAGGAAACCCATGCAGACACTGGGAGAATGTGCAGACTCCACACAGACAGTGACCCAAGCCGGGAACCAAACCGGGTCCCTGGCACTGTGAGACAGCAGTGCCACTGTGCACTAATCACTAATGTTCTTCAATGATGTCTGTACATACAACTGAAAATGTGTCATATGGTAATATTTTTTAAAAAATCATCCAATCCGAAACTAGCAAAGTGTCAGGTGAGGGGGGAACACAGCAATTATTTAACAACAAAGTTTGAAAAAAAAATAATTACCTTAATTTCTTTTATCAATTCGTGACACTTTTCTACAAAGAGAGAAGAAAACCCATTCAGGACAGCAAGCATGGGCAGTTTTAAATGCAAAGAGATGGGCTTATTCCTTTTTACCCTGCCTTTTAACATCACTCAAACCATTCTCCATCCAAACTGATTTCAGCATCCAATTCTGTGCTCATGTGACCAGTAGGTGTAACCCAAACCAGGGAATTATAAGTTGGAATATTGATTCTTTTTCAATGAAAACAGAAGTTGGTGGAATAGAATTTTTTTTCTCTTTATTCATTCATGGGACATGGGTGTTGCTGGCTGGGTCCAGTATTTATTGCCCCTCCCTAACTGTGCCTTATTTCAGAATCAATTACATTGTTGTGGCTCTGGAGACATACATGGGTTACAGATTTCCTTCCCTAAAGGACATTCACAAACGAGATGAGATTTTCCGACAATGGTTTCATGGTCATTGCCAAACTCTTATCTCCAGATATTTGTTGAGTTCAAATTTCACCATCTGCTATGGCGGGATTTGAACCTGGATCCCCAGATCTCACCCTGGATTACCAGTTCAGTGACAATATCACCGCACCACCAGCTCTCCTGAATTTATTGTTTTATACATGAAGTGTTAGTCTAATCATTGCCAGATATGAAGCCCTTTCCTGCTAACTCTCTTCGGTGACATGAACTGCAAGGACTACCTTCAGTTCTGCTGCATTGCAGAATGTCCACCTCGGCTCCAGATAATTTTAAATTAATTTATTGTACTTTGGCAGAAGCCACTGGGAAAAGTTCAAGGCAGGCTTTTAAAGAGTGGTTAACACCAATGGCAATCTGAACTGAATGAATAGAGTACAGCAGAATCAAAGCAGAAGGTGACAGCTACCGGGAGATAATGAATGTTGGAGGGGTTCAGTGTAAACCTGCTCTGGGTCAGCTGCTCTTCTCTCTACCCATGAGCATTCCAGGAGAGAGTATTTGCAGAGCTGAAGATTATGAAGGATAATGAGGAAAATTAGAAGGAAGTTGCTGCTTGTTGCTTGTGGGAGAATAAAGAAGAGGATACCATGAGAAGATAAACACAAGAATTAAAGGGAAGTCAGAAGAAAATAATCTTTACTGAATGGTTAGAATATGGAACTCTCTGCCTGAGGTCATTGTTGAAGAAAGAAGCTGTCTCCAAAAGAGGGAACAGTCAGATGAGTGAAATTAGATTAAGTGACTCCAATAATCCCCACGAGATCCACAGGGAATCATTGGTTGATCGCTCTGTGGGGCCTGAGTATGAGTTCCCCTGGTAACAGGCAGTGACCTGCCCAGCTGGAATTCATTGTATAAGGCAGGTCAAGGACTGGGCCTGCTGGACAACAGGCCATTTGTGTGTCATACTGCAGATGGAATTTTTTAGTTTCAGAAGTACAAAGTGAGTTCACACCCTGCCTGTTGAAAAAGGGAATGAGGTGCAGTGCACTGTGAGGCTGAGAGGGGGAAATGATCCAAAAGGTGCAGCTATTGTAGGTGGGGTTTCAGAATTAGAAGGCTCAAGTTAAAAATAATTAACTAGCCTTGGTTCAGGACAAGAATTAAACTTTTCCATTGAAGCAGGGTTCTTGAAAGTTGTAGCTGATATTTTTCCTGAGGGTTTCCATGTAAAACATTGGATTTGTGGGATAGACTCTCAGCAAAAGCTGGATATAAATTTCAGAACAAACACAGGTCCTCGAGGCTGGTGGGTCTGTGGGATCCATAGATGTAACCTATGGAATATAGTTGACCAACAAGCCAATAACGTAGGTTAGAAATAACTTGTATTTATATAGTGCCTCTAACATGAGTTTACAGAGGGTAGACTGTGGAAGGCCACACAGAGTTCATTGAAAGAGGGCTGAGATAACAAAGGTATGAAGATTTCAGCAGTAGGTAACCTGAGGTGGGGCCAAGGTAAGGAACTTTAGTGATGGTGGCGGGGACACATGGCCAATAGCTTCTCTCAGGGTCAAAGGTACAAAGTTAGATTAATGACCTGTCATGCAGAATGAACTTTTGATCAGAGTTTTGTGAGGTTTAGTTATGAGTCATGGAGGCTTTGATACTGTGTGAATGATAGGAGTGGTAGTCAGTGATTCCCTACTTAAGGTGGAGGATGGTTTGATGATGGAGCCACTGATCTGTTGTTTGAGGAAAGGAAATTGGATGGGTGTTTGAGGGAAATAAATTTGTGGGCTACGTGGATTGAGCAGGGTGTGGGTAGAATGGGACTGACTGGATTTCTCTACAGAGAGCTAGCATGGAGTTGAGATCAAATGGCCTCCTTCTAAATTCTCCACAAGTGTTGGAACATCAGTCTGGCATCCCTGACAATGATCTTCTTGTATGTCTAAATGGTCTTTCCCTAAATGCCCGTAGTAAGTCTCTTGTACAACACTGCCACAGGGCAAAACCATTTCAGATCTTTCAAAACAGCAGCATTACAACAAGAAACTATTTACTCCAGCTACATTTCAAACCACAGCAACAGGGAGAAAATTATCCAAACCAATCAGTATGAACAGACCATCCTGAAGTGTGCCACATATAAAAAACTGACATATTATGCACTGTGCAATCCAACCCACCTTTCAAGGATTCTAATACATGTAACAATGCAACTAAATAATGAACATAAATCAAAGCTTTGTAAAAGATGTAATTTTATTAAATAATGTGTGATTATTATTTATATTTTCTACCCTTCCACTTTTTCTTTCGTGAACTTTTCCGTGTGGGCACTAATGGTTCTTTTCTTACTGTGGTGCTTTTGCTGGAGGAGGTTCGGGCTGGTCTGCCCTTCTTAAGTTTGGAGAACCCAGCTCCAATGGAAGATGCGTCCCCATTAGCAACTGTGTTCTCCTCTTGTTCCCTTAAGTTGACTGGTGTCTCAAAGACTTCTGTCCTGCTGAACTGCGCAGAGCTTTGGTTGTCCACCACTTCAGTGAGGAGACTGACCACAGAATCAGCTTCCTCACTGATTTGAGCTAAACCCTCTAGCACTGTCGTGTGCACTTTCTGAATGCTCGAATCTCCCTGAGTGAGGCCATCCTGAACAGTATTCCTTATATCCGACAAGCCTCTGCAAAGAACATCCTGAATGTTGCCTAATCCAGTCCTCACTGCTGTCAGATGCTCAGCTATGCCATTCTGCAAGACACACTGCAATCCTGTAAAGCCTGTCTGAATTTTGGATTGCAGGTCTATAATATCTGACTGCATACTTCTGTGTACACTGTGTAGATCAGAGCGGAAAGAGGCCTGCATGTCTGCCAGGGCAGACTGTATGCCGGTGAATTGGTTTCCAACCCCCGTGCTTTCTGCCTGCTGCATCCTGGAGAATTCATTGTGGAACATCAGGGCCAGAAGATCCTGCGATGCTGTGTTTACAGCACCCATTGGTGCATGCCAATGTCTCCTGGGCCATCCAGATATTCCAGTGAATGCCTCTTCCTCCTGCTGGGCTACATCAACTGGTGTGGGGATGGGGGGCTGCACTGGTTCATCATTGGTGACAATCACAGGGTAAGTCCCTGCAGGATGTCTGGAGGTGATGGGTGTAGTGACAGTGGGTGTAACAGCCACAGTCATCGTACTGGTGGGTCTGGTGGTGGTAAGGGTAGTCGGTGTAATTTTCACAGCAGTGGCAAGGGTTGAATTAGTGGATACGTTCTTGGGAACGTTACTGGTTGCAGGACTAATTTCGATAGGCATATTGCCTGTGCAGGGTGTGACATTATTATTGGATAGGCTGTTGACAGCAGAGGAATGGGTAATGGTGCTACAGCTGGAAGTAATGGATCTGGTGAAAGAGGATATGGCGTCACTAGCAGCAGTGATGGATATGGCAGCAGCAGTTGTAGAGGCAGGAGTAATCTCTGCTTGTTGTCTTGCAGGCTTCTGTTCTGCCAGTAGGTCTGGCTTTTCTGTATAGATTTAAAACATCTTTATGTACTGAGATAACCATTGTTCAAGCATAATAAATAAATAATTATTTATAATGACACTATGAAGGCATGACAATAGCTCATGGCTGGCTGGATGGTTTATTAGACTGGCATTGGGGCAACTACAGCTCATTCCCCAGGAATACCTAGAGTTGATAAACAGTATGTCAGACTGCATTAAGATGGAACAGGCTCCACGAGTAGGATGTTTTCTCCAAATACTCTCACAGGAAAGATGTGAAAGCATTGGAGAAAAGATTCACCAGAATGGTTCCAGGGATAAAGAATTGCAGTTATAGCAATAGATTGGAGAAGCTGGGGCTTTTCTTCTTGAACACAGAGTTGAGATGAGATTTGATAAATGCATTCATCAATCACCAACAGAGTAAATAGTGAAAAACTGTTCCATTGGTGAAAGGATCGAGAACCAGGGAACTCCAATTTTAAACGATGGGCAAAAGGAGCAATGGTGACACGAGGTAAGAAGATGTTTTGCGCAGTGATTGGTTAGGATCTGGAAGGCACAGTCCGAAAGTGTGGTGGAGGCCTGCTCAAAAGAGATTTAGATCGTTATCTGAAGAGAAGAACTTTGCAGGGCCATGAGGAAAGACAGGGATTGGGATTGCAGACAGCTATCAGATAGGCCGAATGGCCTCTTTCAGTGATATAATCCTATGATTGTAACTTAAAATGATTAAAATAATAATGGTAGGGTTATGTAAAGTAGCTAGGTGATCAATATCAAATTAATGCATCTGTAAACTTGAGAATACTGGTATTACGCTTTAGCAGGGACTCAGTAACATTAAGAAATATCGTATCATAGAATATTTACAGCACAGAAGCAGGTCATTCAGCCATGAAGTTTGTGCAGGCTTTCTGTAATCCTGCCACGTTTGATTCCTTGTAGATGCTAATCCAATTCCTACAAAATAAATATGTATATTGCAGATAGTGAACATCTGCAACATCGAAAAGCTTTCCTCGAGTTCAGATACCATTAACCTTTACCACCCAGGCACAATCTGCAGAGCAGTGAACTATGAGTCCCAGTGAAAACCAAAGGTCAGTCAGATAAAAGACTGTGATTTGAGGAGGTAACAAGGAAGTTTGATAAAGGAGAACCAGTGGATGTGATTTATTTAGATTTCCAGAAGGCCTTTGACAAGGTGCCACATAGGAGACTGTTAAATAAGAGCCCATGGTGTTAAGGGTAAGATCCCGGCATGGATAGAGGATTGGCTGACTGGCAGAAGGCAGAGAGTGGGGATAAAGGAGTCTTTCTCAGGATGGCAGCCAGTGACTAGTGGTGTGCCTCAGGGGTCAGTGCTGGGACCACAACTTTTCACAATATACATTAACGATTTGGAAGAAGGAACTGAAGGCACTGTTGCTAAGTTTGCAGATGATACAAAGATATATAGAGGGACAGGTAGTATTGAGGAAGCAGGGGGGCTGCACAAGAACTTGGATGGGTTTGGAGAGTGGGCAAAGAAGTGGCAGATGGAATACAATGTGGGAAAGTGTGAGGTTATGCACTTTGGAAGGAGGAATGGAGGCGTAGACTATTTACTAAATGGGAAAATGCTTAGGAAATCAGAAAGAGACTTGGGAGTGATTGTTCAAAGTTCTTGTTCAAGTCTAAAGATGTGTGGGTTAGGTTGATTGGCCATGTTAAAATTGCCCCTTAGTGTCCTGAGATGTGTAGGTTCTAGGGATTAATGGGTAAAATATGTAGGGATATGTGGGTAGGGCCTGGGCGGTTTGTGGTCGGTGCAGACTCAATGGGCTGAATGGCCTCTTTCTGTACTTTAGAGTTTCTATGATAAAGTTTCTATGATCTATGATTTTCTTAAGGTTAACGTGCAGGTTGAGTCGGCGGTTAGGAAGGCAAATGCAATGTTAGCATTCATGTCGAGAGGGCTAGAATACAAGAACAGGGATGTACTTCTGAGGCTGGATAAAGTTCTGGTCAGACCCCATTTGGAGTACTGTGAGCAGTTTTGGGCCCCATGTCTAAGGAAGGATGTGCTGGCTTTGGAAAAGGCCCAGAGGAGGTTCACAAGAATGATCCCTGGAATGAACAGCTTGTCGTATGAGGAATAGTTGAGGATTCTGGGTCTGTACTTCTTGGAGTTTAGAAGGATTGGGGCGAGGGGGTGGGGGGAGTGGAGAGAGTGGTTTATTGAAGCCTACAGGATACTGCGAGGCCTGGATAGCGTGGACGTGGAGAAGATGTTTCCACCAGTAAGAGAAACTAGAACCAGAGGGCACAACCGCAGGGTGAAGGGACGATCCTTTAAAACAGAGATGAGGAGGAACTTTTTCAGTCAAAGAGTGGTGAATCTGGGGAACTCTTTGCTGCAGAAGGCTGTGGAGGCCGGGTCATTGAGTGTCTTTAAGACAGAGATAGATAGGTTCTTGATTAATAAGGGGATCAGGGGTTATGGGGAAAAGACAGGAGAAATGGGGGTGAGAAAAATATCAGCCCTGATTGAATGGCGGAGCAGACTCGATGGGCTGAGTGGCCTAATTCTGCTCCTATGTCTTATGGATAACTTCTTGGACACTAAGGGAATCAAGGCATGTGGGTTAGAGAGGGAAAGCAGCTGAATGACAGATTTGTTGAGCAGCAGAGAAGGTTCGAGGGTTCATATGGCTGACTCCTGCTGCTGTTTCTCATATTATTGCATTCTGATCAGTCACATTCCAAAAAATGACATTCCTAACAGCACTAGAAGCAATGTGTTCCATAGGGTTTGGAATCCCATAGAAATTCCACCAGACTCAGAAACAGGCACACACTTGCCTGGCATTCTCTGTCAACTTGTGATGAATTAGTGCAGGTAGCTGGCTGTACACTTGGGACCAGAAATCAGATGTCTCTGACACCACCTTTTCAAGGCACCAACCATTTTGGCTGCAAACCTGAAGGGACACAGGTAAGGTGAGAAATGGCTGCAACACCTGAAGACTGGGCCTCAAGATGCTCGGATGGTGCTCTAGAAGCCTGGTTTCAGAGGGTGAACAGAAGGAAGGAGATCACATTCCCTGACATCCTTTATAAATATCTTGTATCCTTTACATTCCTCATATTCTTTTACAGTCTCTTACCACTCTCACTCCACATACGCTGATCATTCCTCAGATTCCTCACACTGTTTTACATTTCTAACAATGATTTACACTACGTACACCTTGTACTCTCTCCCACAGAATAGGTAGCAGTACCAAAGCCAGGGCTCCTTGGATGAAACAAAAAAGTGTCACTGGAATTCTATCATCCCGCGCACCGTGGAAATCGGAGCGGGCGAGGGGTAGACAGTGGGAAGGTGCATTAACTTTGAGTAGGATGTTCTGGTCTCAGGCCAAGCTAGGCTGTGAAATCCCGCCGTGTGAGTGATTCATGAGGGATGGATTTTTCAAGTGAATTGAGGAGGAAAGTGACTGGCAAAGAGAGAATATTGAGAATAACTAATATAAACATAACCTAAAAATCTTATACCAGCATAACAGTAAGTGGATATAGAGCTCTCGGAGGGGCAAAGTGGTGTGTGCTAGGGGCAAGGCTGGAATACTTACTGAGTATTTTGTCTCAGTGTTTAATAAAGAAGGCAGAATATGAGAAGAAGCAGAGATGGTAGGAGGTGATCTTAGAATCCCTATAGTGCAGAAGGAGTGAGCCTAGGCGTGCCACTGGGAGACAGGCTGCAGCTGGAGAGAGGCTGCAGCTGGAGTGAGATTTCAATTAGAGTGAGGGTATTGGGAATTTGGTGCTGAGGGGAAAGAGGTATCATCTTCGGGAGGAGCGGACAGGCAGACATGTGAGGGAGACTCAAGGGTAAGTGAGAGGTAGAAAGAAATTGAACCGTGACATCACAGCCAGCAAGTAAGTAACTGGCTGGTGACTGGTAAATAGCTTTTCTTTTCTATTTTCTCTTTCTTTTCTCTTGGCATTGTAGTTGTATATTAACGTAAGGGTTAAGTTATGGCAGGAGGTCCCAGACCATAAGAACATAAGAAATAGGAGCAGGAGTAGGCCATCTAGCCCTTCGAGCCTGCCCCGCCATTCAATAAGATCATGGCTGATCTGAAGTGGATCAGTTCCACTTTCCCGCTCTCTCCCCATAACCCTTAATTCCCCTATCAGAAACCTATACACCCATGACTTAAATATATTCAGCGAGGTAGCCTCCACCACTTCAACGGGCAGAGAATTCCAGAGATTCACCACCCTTTGAGTGAAGAAGTTCCTCCTCAGCTCTGATCTAAACTGCACCCCCCTTGTCCTCTAGTCCTGCTGTCCTTTCTAAGCAGGAAGAATCTCTCTACCTCTACCCTATCCATCCCCTTCATTATCTTAAACGTCTCTATAAGATCCCCCCTCATCCTTCTGAACTCCAACAAGTACAGACCCAGTCTATTTAGTCTCTCTTCATAGGCCAACCCCCTCATCTCAGTGAACCTCCTCTGCACTCCCTCCAAGGCCAATATATCCTTCCGCAAGTGCGACGACGAAAACTGCACACAGTACTCCAGCTGCGGCCTCACCAGTGCCCTGTACAGTTGCAGCAAGACCTCCCTGCTTTTATTTTCTATCCCCCTCGCTATGAAGGCCAACATTCCATTCACCTTCTTGATCACCTGCTGCACCTGCAGACTGGGTTTTTGCGACTCATGCACAAGGACCCCCAGGTCCCTCTGCACCGTAGCATGCTGCAGCTTTTTGCCTTTTAAATTGTAATCCCTCCTACTATTATTTCTGCCAAAGTGGATAACCTCACACTTGCTAACATTATGCTCCATCTGCCAGGTCCTCGCCCACTCGCTCAGCCTATCCAGATCCCTCTGCAGACTTTCCACACCCTCCACACAATTTGCTTTTCCACTCATCTTTGTGTCATCAGCAAATTTCGTCACCCTACACTCAGCCCCCTCCTCCAGATCATTTATATAAATGGTAAACAGTTGAGGCCCCAGCACCGATCCCTGCGGCACTCCACTAGTCACCAACCGCCAACCAGAATAGCACCCATTGATACCAACTCTCTGCTTCCTATTAGACAACCAATCCTCTCTCCACGCTAACACCTTACCCCCAACTCGATGCACCCTAACCTTTTGCAGCAACCTTTTGTGAGGCACCTTATCAAACGCCTTTTGGAAATCTAAAAACACCACATCCACCGGTTCCCCTCTGTCTACCGCACTAGTCACATCCTCATAGAAATCCAATAAATTCGCCAAACACAACTTCCCCTTAATGAATCCGTGCTGCGTCTGCTCGATCAAACCATTCTTTTCTAGGTGCCTCGCTATTTCTTCTCTGACCAGTGTCAAAGAAGACCAATGTCATGTTCCTCTTGTGCGATGTGGGAAATGAGGGACGCATCCGGTGTACCTGGCTCCTTCACGTACATGAGTGTGTTCAACTGCAGCTCCTGTTAGACCATTTGATGGGTCTGGAGCTGCAGACAGATTCACTTTGGAGCATCCACAATGCTGAGGAAGTCGTGAATAGCACGTTCAGTGAGTTGGTCATGCTGCAGATTAAAATTACTGAGGGAGATATGGAATGACCAGCTGACACAGGAAGAGTAGGAAGGCAGTGCAGGGGTCCCCTATGGTCATCTCCCTCCAAAACAGATACACTGTTTAGGATACTGTTGGGGGAGATGGTTCATCAGGGGAAGATGGCAGCAGGCAGGTTCATGGCACCATGGCTGGCTCTGCTGTGCAGGAGGGCAAGAAAAAAAGTGGCAGAGCCATAATGATAGGGGATTCAATTGTAAGGGGAATAGACAGGCGCTTGTGTGACACAAATGAGACTCCTGGATGGTATGTTGCCTCCCTCGTGCAAGGGTCAAGGATGTCTTGGAGTGGCTGCAGGACATTCTGGAGGGTGCCAACTGTCATGGTACGTATAGGTACCAATGATATAGGTAAAAAACGGGATGAGGTCCTTCCTACAAGCTGAATTCAGGGAGTTAGGAATTAAACTAAAAAGTAGGACCTCAAAGGTAGTAACCTCAGGATTGCTCCCAGTGCCATGTGCTAGTCAAGAGTACGAATGTCAGGACTGATAAGATGAATACGTGACTTGAGGGGTGGTGCAAGAGGGAAGGGATTCAAATTCCCGGGACATTGGAGCCGGTTCTGGGGAAGTGGGACCAGTACAAATCAGACGTCTGTACCTGGGCAGGACTGGAACCACTGTCCCAGGGGCAGTGTTTGTTAGTGCTGTTGGCGGGGGGGGGGGATTGTGGTTTAAACTAATGTGGCAGGGGGATGGGAATGGATGCAGGAAGTCAGAGGGAAGTAAAGTGGGAACAGAAACAAAAGGCAGTAAGGGGAAAAGTGGAAGGTGGAGAAACCAAAGATAAAAATCAAAAAGGACGTCAGTACAGAGTACAGAGACTGTGGAGAACTCAATGAGGCTGTGGGGTCCAGTAAGGCTAAGAGAAGTAAAACACAGGGAGAATGCACAAATATGACGGGATAGATGGTGTTTTAACGCAAGGAGTATGACAAGTAAGGCGGATGAACTTGAAGTTTGGATCACCACACGGAACTATGAGGTTGTGGCAACTACTGTTGGCTGAAAGAAGGACAGGACCTGCAGCTTAGAATGCCAGGATTTAGCTGCTTCAGGCGAAATAGAGAGGGTGACAAAAGAGGTGGGGTTGTTGCTTTACTGATTAGGGAGAATGTCACAGCTTTACAGAGGGAGGACGCCTTGGTGGGATCATGCATTGAGGCCATATGGGTGAAACTCAGGAACAGGATGGGTGCAATCACACTGTTGGGGTTGTACTACAGACCTCCCAGCAGCCAGCGTGAAGTGGAGGAACTGATATGTTAGCAGAATGTGGAAAGATGTAACAACAACTGGGTTGTTGTGATGGGCTATTTTAACTTCCCCAAAACAGACTGAGATTCCTTTAGTGCCAGGGGTTTGGATGGGGCAGAGTTTGTTCAGTGTGTCCAAGAGTGCTTCTTGAGTCAACATGTAGATAGTCCAACCCAGGAAGGGGCTATCTTAAACCTGTTCTGGGAAACAAGCCCGGACAGGTGATTGATGTCTCAGTGTGGTCCATTGTGGGAACAGTGATCAAGACATGAAACTCTTCACAAATAGAGCTGAGTTTTTCCTGTTTCATTTTTTATTATATAAACAATTTCTATGTTGTAGACTTCTATAGTACCTACTAACCAAAATAAATTATATTCAAGAACAGTCAAGAAGAAAAGCTTACAAAAGGTTCAGAGAGCTAGGTAATGTTAGAGATCTAGAAGAGTATACAGCTAATAAGAAGGATCTTAAGAAGAAAATTAGGAGAGCCAGAAGGGGTCATGAGAGGCCTTGGCAGTCAGGATTAAGGAAAACCCCAAGGCATTCTACAAGTATGCGAAGAGCAAGAGAATAAGATGTGAAAGTATGACGGTGGGAAAGTTTGTATGGAACCGGAAGAAATAGCAGAGCTATTTAGTGAATACTTTACTTCAGTATTCACTATGGAAAAGGATCTTGGTGGTTGTAGTGCAGACTTGCAGTGGACTGAAAAGCTTGAGCACGTAGATATTAAGAAAGAGGATGTGTTGGAGCTTTTGAAAAGCATCAAGTTAGATAAGTGGCCAGGACCAGATGGGATGTACCCCAGCCTACTGTGGGAGGCGAGGGAGGAGACTGCTGAGCCTCTGGCGATGATCTTAGTGTCATCAATGGAGACGGGAGCGGTTCCGAAGGATTGGAGGATTGTGGATGTGGTTCCTTTATTCAAGAAAGGGAGTACAGATAACCCTGGAAATTATAGACCAGTCAGCCTAACCTCAGTGGTTGGTAAGTTGATGGAAATGATCCTGAAAGGCAGGATTTATGAACATCTGGAGAGGTATAATATGATTAAAAATAGCATGGCTTTGTCAAAGGCAGATCATGCCTTACGAGCCTGATTGAATTTTTTGAGGATGCGACTAAACACATTGAAGAAAGAGCAGCAGATGTTGTCTATATGGACTTCAGCAAGGCATTTGATAAGGTGCTCCATGCAAGGTTTATTGAGAAAGTGTGGGGGCATGGGATCCAAGGGGACATTGCTTGTGGATTCAGTACTGGCTTGCCCACAGAAGGCAAACAGTGGTTATAGATGGGTCATATTCTGCATGGAGGTCAGTCACCAGTGGAGTGCCCCAGGGATCTGTTCTGGGATCCTTACTGTTTGTGATTTTTATAAATGACCTGGATGAGAAAGTGGAGGGATGGGTTGGTAAGTTTGTTGATGACACAAAGGTTGAAGGTGTTGTCGATAGTGTGGAGGGATGTCAGAAGTTGCAGCGTGACATTGATAGGATGCAAGACTGGGCGGAGAAGTGGCAGGTGGAATTCAACCCAGATAAGTGTGAAGTGGTTCATTATGGCAGGTCAAATAGGATGGCAGATTATAATACTAATGGTAAGACTCTTGGCAGTGTGGAAGATCAGAAGGATCCTGGGGTCCGAGTTCATATGATACTCAAAGCAGCTGCGCAGGTTGAAGCTGTGGTTAAGAAGGTGTATGGTGTACTGGCCTTCCTCAATCGAGGAATTGAGTTTAGGAGTCGAGAGATAATTTTGCAGCTGTATAGGACACTGGTCAGACCCCACTTGGAGTACTGTGCTCAGTTCTGGTCGCCTCATTACAGGCAGGATGTGGAAGCCATAGAAAGGGTGCAGAGGAGATTTAGGAGGGTGTTGCCCGGAATGGGGAGCATGCCTTATGAGGATAGGTTGAGTGAGCTTAGCCTTTTCTCCTTGGAGATACAAAGGATGAGGGGTGACCTGATAGAGATGTGTAAGATGTTAAGGGGTATTGATCGAGTGGATAGTCAGAGGCTTTTTCCCAGGGCTGAAATGGCTGCCACAAGAGGACACAGGTTTAAAGTGCTAGGGAGTAGGTACAGAGAAGATGTCAAGGTAAGTTTTTCACTCAGAGAGTGGTGGGCGTGTGGAATGGGCTGCCAGCAACGGTGGTGGAGGCAGATTTCATAGGGTCTTTTAAGAGACTTTTAGATAAGTACATGGAATTTAGTAAGATAGAGGGTTGTAGGTAAACCTAGTAATCTCTAAGGTAGGGACATGTTTGGCACAACTTTGTGGGCTGAAGGGTGTGTATTGTGCTGTAGTTTTTTTTCTATGTTTCTATGTAACAGAAAGGACAGGAAGATAGTTAAGTGCTTATTACAGCGCAGAACAGGCCCTTCGGCCCACGATGAAGGCCCTTCGGCCCATTATGTCAGTGAAGAAGCAAGAAAAGGTTCAATTAGATCCATATCATCTCTGTTTAGTGGACAAATGTGTCTAATATAGTGCTTAAGCAAGCATACCTGGTTCAATTCCTGAGCTATCTGGGTCGGAATTCACCAACCTCACCCGCGGCTGGCACTCTCCAGCCCTGCGGCTGGCACTCTACAGTATACGTTTAGTATGATCAGAAATAGTCAGCATGGCTTTGTCAAGGGCAGGTCGTGCCTTACGAGCCTAGTTGAGTTCTTTGAAAATGTGACTGAACAGACTGACGAAGGAAGAGCAGGATGTGGTTTACATGGACTGCAGCATAGCAGTGTTGAGGAGCAGAAGGACCTTGGGGTCCGGATCCATAGGAGTCTTAAATCGGCCTTGCAGGTGGAGGATGTGGTCAAGAAGGCGTATGGTGTACGGGCCTTCATTAATCGAGGGATTGAGTTTAGGAGTCGGGAGGTAATGCTGCAACTTTATTAGACCCTGGTCAGACCCCACTTGGAGTACTGTGCACAGTTCTGGTCACCTCACTACAAGAAGGATGTGGAAGCTATTGAGAGGATGCAGAGGAGATTTACAAGAACGTTGCCTGAATTGGGAGGCATGCCTTATGAAGATAGGTTGAGGGAGCTAGGTCTCCTCCCTGGAGAGACAGAGGTTGAGAGGCGACTTGATAGAGGTTTACAAAATGTTGAGAGGTATAGATAGGGTGGATTCTCAGAGGCTATTTCCCAGGGCTGAAATGGTCGCTACGAGAGGTCACAGGTTTAAGGTGCTGGGAAGCAAGTACTGAGGAGATGTTAGGGGCAAGTTTTTCACTCAGAGGGCGGTGAGTGAGTGCAATCGGCTGACATCGGTGTGGTACAGGCAAACTCACTGGAGTCTTTTAAAAGACTTCTGGATGAGTACATGGGATTTAATGGGATTGAGAGTTATAAATAGGCCTGGTAGGTATGGATATGATTGGCGCAACTTGTGGGCCGAAGGGCCTGTTTGTGCTGTAGTGTTCTCTGTTCTACAGCCCTGCGGCTGGGACTCTACAGCCCTGCGGCTGGGAATGGAGATTTGTCTGAGTGCCAAATTCTCTGTTGTAGCTGACAGCGATGGCAGGGTGTGTGACATCGGAGAATTCTGTTCCTGATCGCAGCTAGGCAGACAATCAGGATGTTACGATTGGTTTCATTGGCTATGAAGCAGGGAAGAATGGATTCAGGGTGGCGATGGCTGTAACCTGAGAGCAGGTTTCCCATTTGCTCTGGTGCAGTATTTAAAAGAAAATGGATGACAGGAAATATGAACTTGTTTTCATCATCTTCTGTTGGGCAGTAATTTTCTGTTTTCACTTTAATGCATCAACTTTCTATAAAGTCTTCTAAAGTGTTCAGATTAAATCAATTCAAGGTTGTGCAGAGATACTCACTGTAGGTGAACACAAGTAGACATAACGCAAATGGTGAACCGACAGCACCAAATAATTTATATATCAAAGGCCATTCAGAGGCACATCCTTCCTCTAAACAATAAAAATAAAGCAGTCAGGATTTTAAATACTGAAATAATGAGCTTTACAAACTAAATCAAGCTGCAGCCAAACCTTCTGTTTGATTGGAATAATAGCTTCTATCAAGAATAAAGATTAATAAAAAAGTCTGCAGTTAGACCAGGTGTTGCCCTGTGTACAATATCACTGCAGCATGGCTGGAACCTGTACCTACCTGACCGAGGCATTCCTAAACTCATTTCACTGAAATTATACACCAAGATTCCTGCCACTATTCCTGCACCCAACTTAATAAGAATATAAGAACTAAGAGCACGAGTAGGCCATCTGGCCCCTCGAGCCTGTTCTGCCATTCAATAAGATCATGGCTGATCTTTTTGTGGACTCAGCCCCACTTACCCACCCACTCACCATAACCCTTAATTCCTTTACTGTTCAAAAATCTATCTATCCTCGCCTTAAAAACATTCAATAAGGTAGCCTCAACTGCTTCACTGGGAAGGGAATTAGACAGATTCACTGCCCTTTGTGTGAAAAAGTTTCTCCTCAACTCAGGCCTAAATCTGCTTCCACTTATTTTGAGGTTATTCCCCCTAGTTCCAGTTTCACCCCCCCAGTAGGGACAACTTCCCTGCTTCTATCTTATCTATTCCCTTCATAATCTTATATGTTTCTATAAGATTTCCCCTTGTTCTTCTGAATACCAATGAGTACAGCCCCAGTCTACTCAGCCTCTCCTCATAAGCCAACCCTCTCAACTCTGGAATCAATCTAGTGAATCTCCTCTTTTGGCCTTGGAGGGAGTGCAGAGGAGGTTTACTAGGCTGATACCGGAGTTGAGGGGGTTGAGCTATGAGGAGAGGCTGAATAAACTGGGCTTGTACTCGTTAGAGTTTAGAAGAATGAGAGGAGATCTCATTGAGACGTATAAGATGATGAATGGGATGGATAGGATAGAGGTGGAGAGACTCTTCCCGCTCAAAAAAGACAATAGGACTAGGGGGCACAGCCTCAAGATAAAAAGGGGGCGGTTTAGAACAGAGTTGAGGAGGAACTTCTTCACTCAAGGGTGGTGAATCTCTGGAATTCTCTGCCCGTTGAAGTGGTGGAGGCTGCCTCGCTAAATATTTTTAAGACACGGGTTGATGGGTTTTTGATAGGAGAGGGGATTAAGGGTTATGGGGAGAGGGCGGGAAAGTGGAACTGAGCAGCGACAGATCAGCCATGATCTTATTGAATGGCGGGGCAGGCTCGAAGGGCTGGATGGCCTACTCCTGCTCCTATTTCTTATGTTCTTATGTTCTCTGCACCCCCTCCAGTGCCAGTATATCCCTTCTCAAGTAAGGAGACCAAAACTGCACACAATACTCCAGGTGTAGCCTCACCAGCACCTTATACAGCTGCAATATAATCTCGCTGTTTTTAAACTCCATCCCTCTCGCAATGAAGGACAAAATTCCATTTGCTTCTTAATTACCTGCTGCACTTGCAAACCAACTCCTTGAGATTCTTGCACAAGGACACCCAGATCCCTCTGCACAGCAGCATGCTGCAATTTTTTACCATTTAAATAGTAATCCATTTTGCTGTTATTCCTACCAAAATGGATGACCTCACATTTACCAACATTGTACTCCATCTGCCAGACCCTCACCCACTCACTTAGACTATCTGTATCCCTTTGCAGACTTTCAGCATCTCTGCACACTTTGGTCTTCCACCCATCTTAGTGTCTGCGAATTTTGACACACTACACTTGGTCCCCAACTCCAAATCATCTATGTAAATTGTCCCAACACTGATCCCTGAGGCACACCACTAGTCACTGATCGTCAACTAGAAAAACACCCATTTACCCCCACTCTTTACTTTCTGTTAGTTAACCAATCCTCTATCCAGGCTAATACATTATCCGAAACACCGTGCACCTTTATCTTATGTAGCAGTCTTTGGTGCGACACCTTGTCAAATGCCTTCTGGAAATCCAGATACACCACATCTACAGGTTCCTCACTGTCCACTGCACATGTAATGTTCTCAAAGAATTCCACCAAATTAGTTAAACATTACTTTCCTTTAATGAGCCCATGCTGTGTCTTACCAATGAGACAATTTATATCCAGATGCCTTGCTATTTCTCCTTTGAGGATAGATTCAAGCATTTTCCCTACTACAGAAGTTAAGCTAACCGGCCTATAATTACCCGCCTTTTGTCTACCTCCTTTTTTAAACAGAGGCATCACATTTGCTGTTTTCCAATCTGCAGGAACCACCCCAGAGTCCAGCGAATTTTGGTAAATTACTACTAGTGCATTTACAATTTCTCCCGCTGTCTCTTTTAGTACCCTGGGATGCATTCCATCAGGACCAGGAGACTTGTCTACCTTTGGCCCCATTAATTTACAGTCAGAGATTTACAGCATGGAAACAGGCCCTTCGGCCCAATATGTCCATGCCGCACTTTCTTTTTAAAAACCCCTAAACTAATCCCAATTGCCCGTATTTGGTCCATATCCCTCTCTACCCATTTTACCCATGTAACTATCCAAATGCTTTTTCGAAGATAAAATTGTACCCGCCTCTACTACCTCTGACAGCTTGTTCCAGACACTCACCACCCTCTGTGTGAAGAAAGTGCCCCTCTG
Organism: Carcharhinus amblyrhynchos; assembly: GCF_965287045.1. Classification (NCBI taxonomy): domain Eukaryota; kingdom Metazoa; phylum Chordata; class Chondrichthyes; order Carcharhiniformes; family Carcharhinidae; genus Carcharhinus; species Carcharhinus amblyrhynchos. The sequence goes on from NW_027649786.1 coordinate 3,905,133, forward strand.
GACACTGTACCTCTCCCTTCTCACCTTAAACATATGCTCTCTAGTTTTAGATTCCCCTACCCTTGGGAAAAGATATTGACTGTCTACCTTGTCTATGCCCCTCATTATTTTATAGACTTCTTTAAGGTCACCCCTCAGCCTCCTACACGCCAGAGAGAAAAGTCCCAGTCTATTCAGCCTCTCCTTATAGCTCAATCCATCAAATCCCAATGGCATCCTAGTAAATCTTTTCTGCACTCTTTATAGTTTAATAATATCCTTTCTATAATAGGGTGACCAGAACTGTACACAGTATTCCAAGTGTGGCCTTACCAATGTCTTGTATAACTTCAACAAGACATCCCAGCTCCTGTATTCAGTGTTCTGACCGATGAAACCAAGCATGCCGAATGCCTTCTTCACCATTCTGTCCATCTGTGACTCCACTTTCAAGGAACTATGAACACATATGCCTAGGTCTCTTTGTCCTGTAACTCTCCCCAATGCCCTACCATTAATTGAGTAAGTCCTGCCTTGGTTCAATCTACCAAAACACATTACCTCGCATTTATCTAAATTAAACTCCAACTGTCTTTCTTCAGCCCACTGGCCCAACTGATCAAGATCCCACTGCAATTGGAGATAACCTTCCTCACTGTCCACTATGCCATCAATCTTGGTGGCATCTGCAAGCTTTCTAACCAGGCCCAGCATTGATCCCTGAGGCACACCACTGGTCACAGGCCTCCAGTTTGAGAAACAACTCTCTAGAACCACCCTCTGGCTTCTGTCAAGAAGGCAATTTTGTAGCCATTTAGATATCTCATCCTAGATTTAGCATTATTGAACAACCTACCATGTGGTAACATAAGAACTTAAGAAATAGGAGCAGGAGTAGGCCATCTCGTCCTTCGAGCCTGCCCCGCCATTCAATAAGATCATGGCTGATCTGAAGTGGATCAGTTCCACTTTCCCGCTTTCTCCCCATAACCCTTAATTCCCTTGTCTGTCAAAAACCTAGCTACGCGTGACTTAAATATATTTAGCGAGGTAGCCTCCACCACTTCAACGGGCAGAGAATTCCAGAGATTCACCACCCTTTGAGTGAAGAAGTTCCTCCTCAACTCCGTTCTAAACTGCTCCCCCCCCCCTTACCTTGAGGCTGTGCCCTCTAGTCCTGCTGTCCTTTCTGAGCGGGAAGAATCTCGCTACCTCTATCGTATCCATCCCTTTCATTATCTTATACGTCTCTATAAGATCCCCCCTCATCCTTCTAAACGCCGAGTACAGACCCAGTCTATTTAATCTCTCTTCATAGTCTAACCCCCTCATCTCTGGTATCAGCCTAGTGAACCTCCTCTGCACTCCCTCCAAGGCCAATATATCCTTGCGCAAGTGCGGCGACGAAAACTGCACACAGTACTCCAGCTGCGGCCTCACCAGTGCCCTGTACAGTTGCAGCAAGACCTCCCTGCTTTTATATTCTATCCCCCTCGCTATAAAGGCCAGCATCCCATTCGCCTTCTTCATCACCTGCTGCACCTGCAGACTGGGTTTTTGCGACTCGTGCACAAGGACCCCCAGGTCCCTCTGCACCGTAGCATGCTGCAACTTTTCGCCCTTTGAATAGTAATCCCTCCTACTATTATTTCTGCCAAAGTGGATAACCTCACACTTGCTAACATTGTACTCCATCTGCCAGGTCCTCGCCCACTCGCCCAGCCTATCCAGATCCCTCTGCAGACTTTCCACACCCTCCGCACAATTTGCTTTTCCACTCATCTTTGTGTCATCAGCAAATTTCGTCACCCTACACTCAGCCCCCTCCTCCAGATCATCTATATAAATGGTAAATAGCTGAGGCCCCAGCACCGATCCCTGCGGCACTCCACTAGTCACCAACTACCAACCAGAATGGCACCCATTGATACCAGCTCTCTGCCTCCTATTAGACAGCCAATCCTCTATCCACGCTAACACCTTATCCCCAACTCCATGCTCGCTAACCTTCTGAAGAAACCTTTTGTGCGGCACGTTATCAAACGCCTTTTGAAAATCAAGAAACACCACATCCACCAGTTCCCCTTTGTCTACTGCACTACTCATAGAAATCCAATAAATTTGTCAAACACGACTTCCCCTTAACGAATCCGTGCTGCGTCTGCTCTATCAAACCATTCCTTTCCAGGTGCCTCGCTATTTCTTCTTTGATGATGGATTCAAGCATTTTTCCAACTACAGACATTAAACTAACTGGCCTATAATTCCCTGCCTTTTGCCTGCTACCTTTTTTAAACAGCGACGTAACATTAGCCGTTTTCCAATCTTCCGGCGCTTCCCCGGAATCCAGCGAAGATTGGTAAATAATCACTAAGGCATCTACTATCACCTCTGCCATTTCCTTCAGAATCCTGGGATGCATTCCATCCGGTCCTGGGGGCTTGTCCACCATCAGTCCCATTAGTCTATCAAGCACCATCTCTCTAGTGACAGTAATTGCATTCAGGCCCTCAACTCCTACCATCCTTCTATCTTTAATATCCGGCAAACTATTTGCGTCCTCCTCCGTGAAGGCCGAGGCAAAAAACTTACTTAAGGCCTCAGCCATTTCCTCATCCCCCACCACTAAATCCCCTCCCTCATCCTCTAAGGGTCCAAAATTCACTCTAGCCAGCCTCCTCCTCTTTATATATTTGTAAAAACTCTTACTGTCCTTTTTTATATTTAGTGCTAGTTTAGCTTCATAGTCTATCCTTCCTTTATCAACTTCTTAGTCATTCTTTGTTGATTTTTAAACCTCTCCCAATCTTCTACTCACCCACTACTTTTAGCCACTCTAAACGCATCAGCTTTTAATTTAATACTCTCCTTTATTTCCTTCAATAACCACGGCTGATTATCCCTTCTCCGACATTCCTTCTTTACCATCAGAATATATTTCTGCTGAGCACCGAAAAAGATCTCCTTAAAGATCCTCCACTGTTCCTCAGCAGTCCTACCAACCAATCTGCGCCCCCAATCTACATTTGCCAATTCCGCTCTCATCCTATCGTACTCCTCTCTGTTCAAACAGAGGACACAGGTTCGGGACCCTACTTTCTCATCCTCCATCTGCATCAAAAAGTCAACCATACAATGATCGCTCGTCCCAAGAGGATCCCTCACAACAAGATCCCTAATTCTTCCTGCCTCGTTACACAACACCAGATCTAAGATAGCTCGCTCCCTCGTAGGTTCTGTCACACACTGTTCAAGGAAACTATCCCGACAGCATTCCAAGAACTCTTCCTCAAGCCCACCGTGTCCGACTTGGGTCAACCAAACAATATGCAGATTGAAATCCCCCATAATTATTGCCACTCCATTTCTGCACGCATCATTTATTTGCTTGTTTATAGCCCGCCACACCTCCAAGTTATTATTTGGGAGCCTATAGACCACACCCACCAGTGTCTTCCTCCCCTTACTGTTCCTTATCTCCACCCACAATGATTCCACGTTCTGCTCTTTGGAGCCTATATCTTCCCTTACTACCGCCCTGATATTATCCTTAATCAGCAGAGCTACCCCACTCCCTTTTTCCTCCTGTCTATCCTTCCTAAACACTTGATACCCCTGGACATTCAGCTCCCAGTCCCTGTCACCCGGCAACCACGTTTCCGTAATGGCCACCATATCATATCCATTTGAGCTGATCTGTGCCACCAGCTCATTCACTTTGTTCCGAATGCTTCGTGCATTCAGATAAAGTGTCTTCATCCCAGCCTTCACCTGGACCCTATTTGAAGGAACGCTACCAACCTTTCTCATGCCCTCTACTCCCTTTATTATTGGGACATCCTCAACATTTTCCTGTGCCCGTACCCTTCTCTTTTACTTTAGATATTGTAATTTCTCCCACCCCTGCACCCTCCCCCCGGCTAATTAGTTTAAAGCCCTATCTACAGTCCTAGTTATACGATTCGCCAGGACTCTGATCCCAGCACGGTTCAGACAAAGACCATCCCATCTGAACAGGTCCCACCTGTCCCAATACTGGTGCCAATGCCCCATAAATTCAAACCCATTCCTCCCACACCAATCCCTAAGCCACCCATTCATCTCCTTAATCCTATTTACCCTACACCCATCTGCACGTGGTTCAGATAGTAATCCAGAGATAACCGCCTTGTCGGTTCTGCTTTTTAATTTGATTCCCAGCTTTTCATATTCCCTCTGCAGATCCTTAGTTCCCATTTTGCCTATGTCGTTGGCACCCACATGTACCACAACAACCGGATTCTCACCCTCCCACTCCAGGTTCCTCTGCAGCCCAGATGAGACATCCTGGACCCAAGCACCAGGCAGACAACAAACCCTTCTGTATTCTTTATCATTGTGACAAAAGACAGTGTCTATACCCCTAACCACACGATCCCCAATTACCACTACATTCCTCTTTATTTCTTCCCCTTTGTCCTGTGTCTGCATCACTGTACAGTGGGCAGTTTGCTCATCAACCTTACAGCCCTCATTCTTGTCCACACTGGGATCAAGAACCTCAAACCTGTTGTGCAGATTGAGAGGCTGAGGCCTTTGGGTCCCCCCCTCCTTCCTCCCCACTCCCCCCTCCTTCCTCTCACCCTTCCTCCCCACTCCCCCCTCCTTCCTCCCCTCAGCAGCACCCTCTTGTTCCTGACCCTCAGAGTTAGCCAGTCTCGGGGGTGTGAATCTCTCTTGTACCCCATTATCCAGGTTATAGGACCGATGTCAGGGGTAGGTTCTTTACCCAGAGGGTGGTGAGGGATTGGAATGCCCTGCCTGCTGCGGTTGTAAATGCGCCTAGTTTGGGGGCGTTTAAGAGATCCGTGGATAGGTTTATGGACGAAAAGGGATTGGTTTAGATTAGTGGGTCATTGTTTTTTTTTAACTGGTCGGCGCAACATCGTGGGCCGAAGGGCCTGTTCTGCGCTGTAATGTTCTATGTTCTACATTCCGTCTCCCTGATGAGCCTCAGTGTCTGAAGCTCAGAGTTCAGCTCATCTACTTTCAGCTGGAGCTCTTCAAGCAACCAGCACTGACTGCAGACATGGTCACTGGGAAGGACCTTGGGGTCCACCAGCTCCCACATCATACAGAAACAGCACATCACATGCCCCTCCATCACAGTCTCTTAGTGATTTCTAAACACAGTTAAGAATTTAAACCTACCTCGCCCTTTTCTCCCAAGCCCTGTTATCCAAAGCCCTTACTGCTCACTCTGCTTCCCTCTCACTCCACTGCCCACTCCCGACGCTGCCCACTGTTTACAGCAATTCTCCTTTTAAACTTTGCGCAGTAAAAAAAATCCCTTCCCACAAAGCCCCGTGGCCCACTTCCTGTCTAATTTTTAAAGCAGAAGAAGTTACAAAGCCCGCAAAAATCTTTACAAAGGTAATTGCTTACCTTTACTCCATGCAACCTTCACTCCGTTCGCTCCAGCGAACAATGTCAAAGGCCTTGCTAAAGTCCATGTAGACAACATCAACTGCAATGCCCCCATCTACCTTTTTGGTTACCGCTTCAAAAAACTCAACTAAATTTGTGAGACATGGTTTTCCACTCACAAAGCCATGCTGACTGTCTCTAATCAGTACTTGCGTCTCGAAATGCCTGTAGATCCTTCTCTCAAAATACCTTTCAACAATTTACCCACCACATGTGAGGCTCACTGGCCTGTAGTTCCCAGGCGTTTCCCTGCAGCCCTTCTCAAACAACGACACAACATTTGCCACCCTCCAGTCTTCAGGCACCTCATCCGTGACTATCGATGGTTCAAATATCTCAGCTAAGGGACCCGCAATTTCCTCCCTAGCCTCCCACAACATCCTGGGATACACTTCATCAGGTCCCACAGATTTATCTACCTTGAAACGCTTTAAGACTTTCAGCACCTTCTTCTCTGTAATATGTACACTCCTCAAAACATCAATATTTATTTCCCCAAGTTCCCTAACATCCATGCTTTTCTCAGCAGTAAATACTGATGGGAAATATTCATTTAGGATCTCACCCATCCCTTGTGGATTCGCACATAGATGACCTTGTTGGTCCTAAAGAGATCCTACTCTCTTCCTTATTACTCTTTTGCCCTTTATGTATTTGTAGAAGGTCTTTGGATTCTCCTTTGCCTTATCTGCCAAAACAATTTTGTGTCCCCTTTTTGCCCTCCTGATTTCTCTCTCAACTCTACTCCTACATCCCCTATACTCCTCGAGAGATTCACTTGATCCCAGCTGCCAATGCATGTCATGTGCCTCCTTCTTCTTCTTGACCAGGGCCTCAATATCTCGAGTCATTCAGGGTTCCCTACTTCTACCAGCCTTGCCCTTCACTCAAAGAGGAATGTGTTTACCCTGAACCCTGGTTAACACACTTTGATAATGTGCCACTTCCCAGACGTCCCTTTTCCTTCCCATAGACTTCAAAGTTTCTGCCTGATACCAACAAAATTGGCCTTGCCCCAATTTACAATATTAACTTTTGAGCCAGACCTATCATTCTCCATAGCTATCTTAAAACTAATAAAATTATGGTCACTGGCCACAAAGTGATCCCTCACTAACACTTCTGTCACCTGCCCTTCTTTATTTCCCAAGAGGAGGTCAAGTTTGCCCCCTCTCTAGTCGGGCCATCCACATACTGAATGAGAAATTCCTCCTGAATACACTCAACAAATTTCTCTCCATCCAACCCCCCAATGTTATGGCTGACCCACTCAATGTTGGGAAAATTAAAATCTCCGACTATTACCATCCTATTTTTCTTGGAGCTATCTGGAATCTCTTTACATATTTGCTCCTCAATTTCCCACTGACTATTTGGGGGCCTATAGTACAACCCTATCAAAGTGATTTCCCCCTACTTATTTCTCAGTTCTATCCATATGGATTCAGCGACCGAACCCTCGGATATATCCCCTCTCAGTATGGCCATGATGTTTTCCTTAATCAAAAGTGCGACTCCCCCTCCTCTCTTACCTCCTGTTCGATCTTTCCTATAGCATCTGTACCTTGGAACATTGAGCTGCCAATCCTGTCCCTCCCTTAGCCATGTTTCAGTAATTGCTATAATATCCCAGACCCACATACCCATCCATGCCCTGAGTTCATCTGCCTTGCCCGTTAGGCCTCTTGCATTGAAATAAATGCAGTTTAATCTGGACTTCCCTTGCTCTCTGTCTTGCTTCTGTCTGATCTCTCGGGTACTAGGATTACTGACACTGCCTTTACTACTTAATGTGCTCTCTTTAACTTCCATGCTGTCCTCAAACTTCTCTTCTGTCTCCCTACTGCTTTGGATCCCACCCCCTGCCAAACTAGTTTAAACCCTCCCAAGTGGCTCTAGCAAATCTCTCCGCCAGAATGTTAGTTCCCTCTCCAGTGCAAATGTAATCCATCCCTCTTGAATAGGTTAGCCCTTCCCCAGAAAAGATCTCAATGATCCAAAAATCTAAATTCCTGCCCCCTGCACCAGCTCTCAAGCCAAGCATTCATCTGCCTAATCTTCCTATTCCCACTCTCACTAGCATGTGGCGCCGGTAGTAGTCCTGAAATTACTACCTTTGAGATCCTGCATGTTAGCCTTCTGCCTAATTCTCAATATTCACATTTCAGGACCTCATTCCTTTTCCCACCTATGTCATTGGGACCAATATGTACAACGACCTCTAGCTGCCCACCCTCCCCCTTAAGAATGTCCTGCAATCGCTCAGAGACGTCCTTGACCCTGGCACCAGGGAGGCAACACACCATCCTGGAGTCTCGATCGTGGCCTCAGAAATGTCTCTAACTAGCGAGTCCCCCATTACTACTGCTCACTTGTTCTTTGCCCGACCCCTGTCCCACAGCAGAACCAGCTGTGGTATCACAGGCCTGCCTACTGCTGGTATCTCCCCCGACAGGTTATTCCCCTCAACAGTGTCCAAAATGATATACCTGTTTGAAAGGGGAATAGCCACAGGAGACTCCTGCACTTCCTGCCTGCCTCTCCTGGCAGTAACCCATCTACCTGTCTGAACCTGTGGTGTGATAACCTCCCTGTAACTAGTGTCTATCACACTCTCTGCCTCCTGTGTGCTCCGCAGTGCATCCACCTACCCCTCCAACCAAACAATGCGGTCTGTGAGAAGCTACAACTGGACACACTTCCTGCAGACAAAGTTGTCAGGGAGACAAGATTGCTCCCTAATTTCCCACATCTGGCAGGAGGAGCATACCACTGCCCTCGCTGCCATATTGCCCTTATATGGATACAAAAAATTGTCCAACATTACCTCTTTCATGATAATGATAGTTTCTAGGTCCTCACCTGCCATAACTTTCCTGTCATCAATTTTTGGCATATTACTTGTGACTTCCACTGTGAAGACCAACACAAAGTACCTGTTCAATGCCTCAGCCATTTTCTCTCATCTCCAATTATTACATACCCCCCCCGCCCTCATCCTCTAAGGACCAAAGTTTATTTTAGCCACTCTTTCTTGTTTTATATATTTGTAGAAACTTCAGTGACAGCAACTGTTTTCAAAAAGATCAGGAGTGGGAAGCATCAAAGATCTCTGGACCTTATGCTTCAGAGAACAGAGTTCCCAACACAAGTGCCTCAAATGGCCTCAAATCAGCCTTATCTGAACTGCAAACGAGAAAGCAACCCAAGGTGACACAGTGGAGAGATGGCAGTAAGTGCCACCTCCACGTCAGCTATACAGGTATTCGGTGCCACAGGCAGTTCAATGATCTAATCAGGTCAGGAAACCTGCATTTATATAACATCTTTTAGAACTCCAAAATGCTTTAAAGCCAATGTGTAACTTTGTAGTATTTTTGCAATAACTGTAGTGTAGAGAAAGTGACTGCTGCATTATCATTGAACCGAGAGAACTCGCCGGTTTTCATCCTTATTAGAAATGCATATGTTCTGGGAGCCAAGATCATCTTTATAAAGGTGAGCAGCCAAGTGCTAGGGTAAATGTCAAAGAGGCTTTCCATCAAATAGCCAACTGGGGAGAATCTTGGAGAAACCCAGTAGGGTGGCACCCCGGAAAATGGAATCAGGTGAATCCACTGGATCTAGGAAGAGCAACACTCTGACTGGAATTCTACACAGGTAGCGCTCATCACACTTCTGAGCGTTTTTTAAATTCATCCCCAGGATGTGGGTGTCCCTGACCAGGCCAGCCTTTATTGTCCATTGCTAATTGCCCCTTGAGAAGGTGATGGTGAGCTACCTTCTTGAACTCGCTGCAATCACTGAGGTGCAGGTACACCCACAGTCCTGTTAGGGAAGGAGCTCCAGGGTTTTGAGTTGGAGACAGTAAAGGAAAAGCAATACATTTCCAAGGGAGTTGCTTGGAGGGGAATCTCCAGGTGGTGGTGTTCCCATGTGTCCACTGTCCTTGTCCTTCTAGATGGTAGAGGTCTTGGGTTTGGAGGGTGCTGTCTAAGGAACCACAGTGAGTTGCTGCAGTGCATCTTTAGAACGTAAGGATCAGGGAGTAGGCCATCTGACCCCCCTCGAGCCTGCTCTGCCATTCAATAAGATCATGGCTGTCTTTTCGTGGATTCAGCTCCACTTATCCACCTGCTCACCATAACCCTTAATTCCTTTACTGTTTGAAAATGTATCTGTCCTTGCCTTAAACACATTCAATGAGGTAGCCTCAACTGCTTCACTGGGCAGGGAATTCCACAGATTCACAACCCTTTGTGTGAAGAAGTTCCTCCTCAACTCAGTCCTAAATCTGCTTCCCCCTTATTTTGAGGCCATGCCCCCAGTTCTAGTTTCACCCGCCAGTGGAATCACTTCCCTGCTTCTATCTTATCCATTCCCTTCATTATCTTTATGTTTCTATAAGATTCCCCCCCATTCTTCCAAATCGCAATGAGTATAGCCCCAGTCTGCTCAGTCTCTCCTCATAAGCCAACCCTCTCAACTCCGGAATCAGCCTAGTGAAACTCCTCTGCACCCCCTCCAGTGCCAATATATCCTTTCTCAAGTAAGGAAACCAAAACTGTACACATTTTGAACATGGTACACACGGATGCCACTGTGCGTTGGTGGTAGAGAGAGTGAAAGTTTGTGGTTGGGGTGCAATCCAGTGGGCTGCTTTGCCCGGGATGTTGGAGCAATCCATATCCAGACAATTGGAGAGTATTCCATCATGTCCCTGGCTCATGTCTTGTAGATGGTTGACAGGCTTTGAGAAGGAGGTGAGCTAATCACCATAAAGCTCCCAGTCTAGCACCTGCTCTGGTAGCAGCAGTATTAATGGCTAGTTCAGTTTGGTTTTTGGTTAATGGTAACATAGCCAGAAACTAGAAGTAGGAGAAGGCCATTCAGCTCTTCGAGCCTGCTCTGCCATTCATTATGATTATGGCTCATCATCAAATCCAATCCAATATTCTGATCCCCCTTCCCCTCATAGCCCCAAGAGCTATATCTAATTTCTTCTTGAAATCACACAACATTTTGCCTCAACTACTTTCTGAGAGAGTGAATTCCACACATTCACCACCCTCTGAGTGAAGATATTTCTCCTCACCTTAGTTCTAAAAGGTTTACCCCTTATCCTCAAACTATGACCCTAGTTCTGAACTCCTCCACCATCGGGAACATTCTTCCTGAATCTACCCTATCTAATCCTGCTAGAATTTTATAAGCATTTTGAGATCCCCTCTCACTTCTAAACTTCAATGAATACGATTCTAACCGACTTAGTGTCTCCTCATTATGACTAATCTGCCATCCCAGGGATCAGCCCGGTAAACCTTAGCTGCATTCCCTCTATAGCAAGAACATCCTTCCTCAGATAAGGACACCAAAACTGTACACAATGTTCCAGGTGTGGCCTCACCAATGCCCTATACAATTGCAGCAAAACATCCCCATCCCTACACTCAAATCCTCTTGTTATGAAGGCCAACATACTATTTGCCTTCTTTACTGCCTGCTGTACCTGCACGCTTACTTTCAGCTACTGATGCGCAAGGACACCAAGGTCTCGCTGAGTATGTACCCCTCTCGATGTACACCCATTCAAGTAATCCATCTTCCTATTATTGCTACCAAAGTGGATAACCTCACATTTATCCACATTATACTGCATCTTCTGGACTTCAGCTATTTGTTCCTTGAACGCCTGCCATTGTCTATCCACTGTCCTTCCATTTAGTAATGTTTCCCAGTCCATCATTGCCAACTCATGCCTCAAACCATCATAGTTACCTTTATTGAGGTTCCTGAACTCAGAATGAATCCCCAAGATGTTGAAAGAGGGGATTCAGTGACTGTAATACCGTTGAATGTCAATGGGAGATGGTTTGATTCTCTCTTGTTGGAGATTGTCATTGTCTGGCACCTGTGTGACATGAATGTTGTTTGCCACTTATCAGCTGAAGCTTGAGTCTTGTCCTGATCTTGCTAAATGCTGACGAAGCCTGAAGTGAATGCTTTAATTAGGCAAGGAAATTGGAATGCAGTACTGAAAAGATCTCCCATTAATCAAATTTTAATGACCAGACAGAAATACTGATTTTGAAGTTTTGACATTATTTGAAAGTAGTGATCTGAAAAGTCCTGGATGAGAATAGCACTGACCTCCTGCTGAAATATATTTACCAAGTATATCTTGGGCAATAGGTGGTAATTTTAACCTGTAGAAATCAAATCTGAAATTTGGCATGTCCGCTATGACTCTCACCAACTTTTACAGATGCACCATTGAAAGTTTTCCTTCTGGTTGTATCACAGCTTGGTATGGGCTCCTGCTCTGCCCAAGACTGTAAGGAACTACAAAAGGTTGTGAATGCAGCCCAATCCATCAAACAAACCAGCCTGCCATCCACTGACTCAGTCTACACTTCCTGCTGCCTCGGCAAAGCAGCCAGCATTATCAAGGACCCCACACACCCCAGACATTCTCTCTTCCACATTCTTCCATTGAGAAAAAGATACAAAAGTCTGAGGTCACATAACAACCAACTCAAAACTAGCTTCTTCCCTGCTGTTGTCAGACTTTTGAATGGACCTTGCATTAAGTTGATCTTTCTCTATACCCTAGCTATGACTGTAATAGTACATTTTGCATTCTCTCGTTTCCTTCTCTACGAACAGCATGCTTTGACTGTATAGTGCACAAGAAACAATACTTTTCACTGTATCCCAGTACATGTGACAATAATAAATCAAATAACATCAAATATTTCTACTCAATTGCATCTAACACAATCTAAGTCATTCAGCAGGCCTGGCGAATATGCTTATGAGGTGAGTTTGCTAAGTTATGCTTCCTCAGTACGGGGCACTAGCTCTAGTCTGGTTAATAACAATTTGAGGTGTTTTTGCTCTGATCGGTAAAGATTGTTGCCAATGCTCACCACTGTACTCATATTTCTTCATAATCAGCATGATTGTCATGATGATTGTTATATTCACAAACATGGCGACCAGAATGGGTAACCCTGCCAAAGACAAGAACATCAATCACTTAGTAACAACCTTTCATTGCTCATGTATATGAGAATCAGTTATGTAAAGTGACTTGTACTTCCTTGAGTATAGAGAGCAAGATGTTTAAACTGTTAAAAAGCTTCAACCTGATGAATAGCAAGAAGCTGTTTTTCGAGCGAGGGAATGCAGAGCAAGGGGACATAATCCTGAAATTAAAACTAGACTGGCCCATCGAGGAGGGAAATCAGGAAGCATTCCTTTCACACAAAGGGTCAGAGAAATCTGGAGTTCTTTCCTCCAAACGGGTGTGGAAGCTGTACAATTGTAGGTTGTTTAAAAAATGATTTTAACTGAAGATTTCGTCAAATAACAAACCTCCAGAATCCTGGACAGCACCTAATAATCACCGTTCCACATGGAAAATACAGCAAATATCATTACAATCGGTTTAGATTATCAACTACAATTCATTGTAATCGGTGCCTATCGGTGCCCAGAGATGAGGGGGTTGGACTATGAAGAGAGACTAAATAGACTGGGTCTGTACTCATTGGAGTTTAGAAGGATGAGGGGGGATCTTATAGAGACGTATAAGATAATGAAGGGGATGGATAGGGTAGAGGTAGAGAGATTCTTCCCGCTTAGAAAGGGCAGCAGGACTAGAGGGCACAGCCTCAAGATAAGGGGGGGGCAGTTTGGAAGCCTTCTGCAGAAATTGCAGATGTATGGGATTGAGGCTGATTTAGGAAATTGGATTAGGAATTGGCTGGCGGATAGGAGACAGAGGGTAATGGTTGATGGTAAGTATTCGACATGGAGTTCAGTTACGAGTGGTGTGCCTCAGGGATCTGTTTTGGGGCCACTGCTGTTTGTAATTTTTATAAATGATCTGGATGAGGGTATAGCTGGGTGGATTAGTAAATTTGCTGATGACACCAAAGTCGGAGGTGTGGTAGATAGTGAGGAAGGGTGTCTTAGTCTACAGGGAGACTTGGTCAAGTTGCAGAGCTGGGCCGAGAGGTGGAGGATGGAGTTTAATGCGGAAAAGTGTGAGGTAATTCACTTTGGCAGGAATAATGGACGTGTAGAGTATAGGGCTAACGGTAGGACTCTGTAAGTTGATAAAGGAGGGTAGGAGAAACTATGAAGCTGGGCTAGCGCTTAATATAAAAAAGGATAGCAAGAGTTTTTATAAATATATAAAAAGGAAGAGGCTGGCTAGGGTGAACGTTGGTCCTTTAGAGGATGAGAAAGGGGACCTAGTGGTAGGGGATGGGGATATGGCTAAGGTCTTGAATAACTTTTTTGTTTCTGTCTTCACGGAGGAGGACGTGAATAATTTGCCGGGTGTTAGTGATGGAAAGGTAGTAGGACTGGAGGGTCTTAATGACATTACTGTTACTAGAGAGGCGGTGCTCGACAGACTGGAGGGGCTGATTGTGGACAAGTCCCCAGGACCGGATGGAATGCATCCGAGGGTTCTGAAAGAAATGGCGGAGGTGATAGTGGATGCCTCGGTGGTTATTTTCCAGACGTCGCTGGATTCCGGGGAAGTGCCGGAAGATTGGAAAACGGCTAATGTTACGCCGTTGTCAAGATAAAGGGGGGGCGGTTCAGAACGGAGTTGAGGAGGAACTTCTTCACTCAAAGGGTGGTGAATCTCTGGAATTCTCTGCCCATTGAAGTGGTGGAGGCTGCCTCGCTAAATATTTTTAAGAAGCGGGTTGATGGGTTTTTGATAAGAGAGGGGATTAAGGGTTATGGGGAGAGGGCGGGAAAGTGGAACTGAGCCACGACAGATCAGCCATGATCTTATTGAATGGCGGGGCAGGCTCGAAGGGCCAGATGGCCTACTCCTGCTCCTATTTCTTATGTTCTTATGTTCTTATGTTTAAGAAGGGTGCCAGGCAAAAGGCGGGGAATTATAGGCCGGTTAGTTTAACGTCTGTGGTAGGTAAAATGTTAAAATCCGTCATTAAGGAGGAAATTGCGAGGCATCTTGAAGGGAATTGCTTGATAGAGCAGACGCAGCACGGTTTCATTAAAGGGAAGTTGTGTCTGACAAATTTACTGGAGTTCTATGAGGATGTGTCTAGGACGGTGGATAGAGGAGAGCCGGTGGATGTGGTCTTTCTGGATTTTCAGAAGGCGTTTGACAAAGTACCTCACAAGAGGTTATTGCAGAAGGTCGGGGGACATGGAGTTGGGGGTAGGGTGTTAGCGTGGATAGAGGATTGGTTGTCAAATAGGAGGCAGAGAGTGGGGGTCAACGGGTGCTATTCGGATTGGCGGATGGTGACTAGTGGAGTGCCCCAGGGGTCGGTGCTGGGGCCTCAGCTTGTTACCATTTATATAGATGATCTGGAGGAGGGAACCGAGTGTATGGTGTCGAAATTTGCTGATGACACCAAGATTGGGGGAACGGCAAATTGTGCGGAGGGTGTGGAGAGTCTGCAGAAGGATCTAGATAGGCTGGGCGAATGGGCCAGGAAATGGCAAATGGAATTTAATGTTGGCAAGTGTGAGGTGGTCCACTTTGGTAGGAAGAATGGTAGGAAGGACTATTACTTACGTGGCGAAAAACTGCAGCAGGCGACGGTGCAGAGGGACCTCGGGGTCCTTGTGCATGAGTCGCAAAAACCCAGCTTGCAGGTGCAGCAGGTGGTCAGGAAGGCGAATGGGATGCTGGCCTTCATAGCGAGGGGGATTGAATACAAAAGTAGGGAGGTCTTGCTGCAGCTGTATAGGGCATTGGTGAGGCCGCAGCTGGAGTACTGTGTGCAGTTTTGGAGCCGCACCTGCGCAAAGATATTTTGGCCTTGGAGGGAGTGCAGAGGAGGTTTACATAAGAACATAAGAACATAAGAAATAGGAGCAGGAGTAGGCCATCTAGCCCTTCGAGCCTGCCCCGCCATTCAATAAGATCATGGCTGATCTGTCGTGGCTCAGTTCCACTTTCCCGCCCTCTCCCCATAACCCTTAATCCCCTCTCTTATCAAGAACCCATCAACCCGCTTCTTAAAAATATTTAGCGAGGCAGCCTCCACCACTTCAACGGGCAGAGAATTCCAGAGATTCACCACCCTTTGAGTGAAGAAGTTCCTCCTCAACTCCGTTCTAAACCGCCTCCCCTTTATCTTGAGGCTGTGCCCCCTAGTCCTACTGTCTTTTTTGAGCGGGAAGAGTCTCTCCACCTCTATCCTATCCATCCCATTCATCATCTTCTACGTCTCAATGAGATCTCCCCTCATTCTTCTAAACTCTAACGAGTACAAGCCTAGTTTATTCAGCCTCTCCTCATAGCTCAACCCCCTCAACTCCGGTATCAGCCTAGTAAACCTCCTCTGCACTCCCTCCAAGGCCAAAATATCCTTGCGCAGGTGCGGCGCCCAAAACTGCACACAGTACTCCAGCTGCGGCCTCACCAATGCCCTATACAGCTGCAGCAAGACCTCCCTACTTTTATATTCAATTCCCCTCGCTATAAAGGCCAGCATCCCATTCGCCTTCCTGACCACCTGCTGCACCTGCAAGCTGGGTTTTTGCGACTCATGCACAAGGACCCCGAGGTCCCTCTGCACAGTCGCCTGCTGCAGTTTTTCGCCACGTAAGTAATAGTCCTTCCTACCATTCTTCCTACCAAAATGGACCACCTCACACTTGCCAACATTAAATTCCATTTGCCATTTCCTGGCCCATTCGCCCAGCCTAACTAGATCCTTCTGCAGACTCTCCACACCCTCCGCACAATTTGCCGTTCCCCCAAACTTGGTGTCATCAGCAAATTTCGACACCATACACTCGGTTCCCTCCTCCAGATCATCTATATAAATGGTAAATAGCTGAGGCCCCAGCACCGACCCCTGGGGCACTCCACTAGTCACCAACCGCCAATCCGAATAGCACCCATTGACCCCCACTCTCTGCCTCCTATTTGACAACCAATCCTCTATCCACGCTAACACCCTACCCCCAACTCCATGTCCCCTGACCTTCTGCAATAACCTCTTGTGAGGTACCTTGTCAAACGCCTTCTGAAAATCCAGAAAGACCACATCCACCGGCTCTCCTCTATCCACCGTCCTAGACACATCCTCATAGAACTCCAGTAAATTTGTCAGACACGACTTCCCTTTAATGAAACCGTGCTGCGTCTGCCCTATCAAGCAATTCCCTTCAAGATGCCTCGCAATTTCCTCCTTAATGACGGATTCTAACATTTTACCTACCACAGACGTTAAACTAACCGGCCTATAATTCCCCGCCTTTTGCCTGGCACCCTTCTTAAACAACGGCGTAACATTAGCCGTTTTCCAATCTTCCGGCACTTCCCCGGAATCCAGCGACGTCTGGAAAATAACCACCAAGGCATCCACTATCACCTCCGCCATTTCTTTCAGAACCCTCGGATGCATTCCATCCGGTCCTGGGGACTTGTCCACAATCAGCCCCTCCAGTCTGTCGAGCACCACCTCTCTAGTAACAGTAATGTCATTAAGACCCTCCAGTCCTACCACCTTTCCATCGCTAACACCCGGCAAATTATTCACGTCCTCCTCCGTGAAGACAGAAACAAAAAAGTTATTCAAGACCTTAGCCATATCCCCATCCCCTACCACTAGGTCCCCTTTCTCATCCTCTAAAGGACCAACGTTCACCCTAGCCAGCCTCTTCCTTTTTATATATTTATAAAAACTCTTGCTATCCTTTTTTATATTAAGTGCTAGCCCAGCTTCATAGCTTCTCCTACCCTCCTTTATCAACTTCTTTGTCAATCTTTGTTGACATTTAAACCTTTCCCAATCCTCTTCTCGCCCACTGCTCTTAGCTACTCTAAATTCCTCCGCTTTTAATTTAACAAGTTGAGGGGGTTGAGCTATGAGGAGAGGCTGAATAAACTAGGCTTGTACTCGTTAGAGTTTAGAAGAATGAGGGGAGATCTCATTGAGACGTATAAGATGATGAATGGGATGGATAGGATAGAGGTGGAGAGACTCTTCCCGCTCAAAAAAGACAGTAGGACTAAGGGGCACAGCCTCAAGATAAAGGGGGGGCGGTTTAGAACGGAGTTGACGAGGAACTTCTTCACTCAAAGGGTGGTGAATCTCTGGAATTCTCTGCCCATTGAAGTGGTGGAGGCTGCATCGCTAAATATTTTTAAGATGCGGGTTGATGGGTTTTTGATAAGAGAGGGGATTAAGGGTTATGGGGAGAGGGCGGGAAAGTGGAACTGAGCCACGACAGATCAGCCATGATCTTACTGAATGGCGGGGCAGGCTCGAAGGGCTAGATGGCCTACTCCTGCTCCTATTTCTTATGTTCTTATGTTATGTTCTTATGAATAGTGTGGATGAACAGAGGGATCTAGGTGTATGTGTACATAGATCCCTGAAAGTTGGGAATCAAGTAGATAGGGTTGTTAGGAAGGCATACGGTGTCTTGGCGTTTATTGGTAGGGGGATTGAATTTAAGAGCCGCAGCGTCATGTTGCAACTGTACAAAACTCTGGTGCATCCGCACTTGGAGTATTGTGTGCAGTTCTGGTCCCCACATTATAGGAAGGATGTGGAGGCTTTGGAGAGGGTGCAGAGGAGGTTTACCAGGATGTTGCCTGGTATGGAGGGGAGGTCCTATGAGGACAGACTGAGGGATTTGAGGTTGTTTTCATTAGAAAGAAGGCGGCTGCGAGGGGACCTTATTGAAACATATAAGATGATCAGAGGTTTGGATAGGGTGGACAGTGATAGCCTTTTTCCTCAGATGGAGAAAGCTAGCACGAGGGGGCATAGCTTTAAATTAAGGGGTGGTAGTTATAGGACGGATGTCAGGGGTAGGTTCTTTACCCAGAGGGTGGTGAGGGATTGGAATACCCTGCCTGCTGCAGTTGTGGATGTGCCTAGTTTGGGGGCGTTTAAGAGATCTGTGGATAGGTTTATGGATGGAAAGGGTTTGGTTTAGGTTAGAGGGTCATTGTTTTTTAACTGGTCGGCGCAACATCGTGGGCCGAAGGGCCTGTTCTGCGCTGTAATGTTCTATGTTCTAGTTTAAGAACATAAGGACATAAGAAATAGGAGCAGGAGTAGGCCATCTGGCCCTTCGAGCCTGCCCCGCCATTCAATAAGACCATGGCTGATCTGTCGTGGCTCAGTTCCACATTCCCGCCCTCTCCCCATAACCCTTAATCCCTTCTCTTATCAAAAACCCATCAACCCGCGTCTTAAAAATATTTAGCAATGCAGCCTCCACCACTTCAACGGGCAGAGAATTCCAGAGATTCACCACCCTTTCAGTGAAGAAGTTCTTCCTCAACTCCGTTCTAAACCGCACCCCCCTTTATCTTGAGGCTGTGCCCCCTAGTCCTACTGTCCTTTCTGAGCGGGAAGAGTCTCTCCACCTCTATCCTATCCATCCCATTCATCATCTTATACGTCTCAATGCGATCTCCCCTCAATCTTCTAAACTCTAACGAGTGCAAGCCTAGTTTATTCAACCTCTCCTCATAGCTCAACCCCCTCAACTCCGGCATCAGCCTAGTAAACCTCCTCTGCACTCCCTCCAAGGCCAAAATATCCTTGCGTAAGTACGGCGCCCAAAACTGCACACAGTACTCTAGCTGCGGCCTCACCAATGCCCTATATAGCCGCAGCAAGACCTCCCTACTTTTATATTCAATCCCCCTCGCTATGAAGGCCAGCATCCCATTCGCCTTCCTGACCACCTGCTGCACCTGCAGGCTGGGTTTTTGCAACTCATGCACAAGGACCCCGAGGTCCCTCTGCACCGTCGCCTGCTGCAGTTTTTCTCCATGTAAGTAATAATCCTTCCTACCATTCTTCCTACCAAAGTGGACCACCTCGCACTTGCCAACATTAAATTCCATTTGCCAGTTCCCGGCCCATTCACCCAGCCTATCTACATCCTTCTGCAGACTCTCCACACCCTCCACGCAATTTGCCGTTCCACCAATCTTGGTGTCATCAGCAAATTTCAACACCATACACTCGGTTCCCTCCTCCAGATCATAGATTGGAGCTGAGGAGGAACTTCTTCACTCAAAGGGTGGTGAATCTCTGGAATTCTCTGCCCGTTGAAGTGGTGGAGGCTACCTCGCTAAATATATTTAAGTCACGCGTAGCTAGGTTTTTGACAGACAAGGGAATTAAGGGTTATGGGGAGAGAGCGGGAAAGTGGAACTGATCCACTTCAGATCAGCCAAGATCTTATTGAATGGCGGGGCAGGCTCGAAGGGCTAGATGGCCTACTCCTGCTCCTAATTCTTATGTTCTATCTCACTGGTTTTCCCGCTATGGACAACACTGAAATTCTTTGAGAGAATTCTGCCCATGGATATCCCTGGCTTTTAAAGTATAACAGGATAACATCGAGATGCAATGGGACCAATCTTGGTGCATATAACATTGCGAGAGTGTGAGCTCACAGCGAGCAAGACCTTACCTCAGCTATCTACCACCATCTTTATTAAACAAGCATTTTCCTGACCTTGCGCAGTGCCCCATCACCGCAACTTAATCAGGACCTTCCAGGAACATGGCACAGAGTATACACTCCAACATTAGACAAAGAACAAAGAACAAATTAGACAATTACGTACATCAGGATAAATAAAAGGATTAAAAGTTGAGTAGTGCCAGAGCTCACCAAAATGCTTACATCATGTGAGCCTCCAACTGGAGTTTTTAATAGGGAAATCCATTGGTTTTTGTCTATGAATATGGAGCTAGGTCTGCTAGATGGAGGGGAGATACAAACGGACTGGCTAACTCCTGTCCTTGCTCCACTCTATCAAAGATGGAAATCACAACCCAAAAAGCAGAACAAATGAATGAAAATAGAGTTAAGGACATACTCACAATCTAATCCTGGCACTCAATTACTTTGCAATTCTATATCTTGTGAAATTTAGTAACAATGCCCGAGCAAGATTATAACATTTCACCATGGTATAATTGTACAAGTCACTACAGAATCCCTACAGTGCACAAAGAGGCCATTCAGCCCATTGGCTCTGCACTGACAACAATCCCACTCAGGCCCCCTCCGCATAACCACACATATTTACCCCGCCAATCGCCTGACACTAAAGGGTAATTTAGCATGGCCAATTCACCTAACCCACGCGTCTTTGGAATATATTTCATGTTTTTGTTTTGTATCTTGTTTTTCCTGTGGGAATATTGGGAAAATGTTGGAAGAATTAGCAAACTGATTATTCATCTTTTAACCTCCTTCACCAATGCTCCATCCATGGCCAATCAGTCTTGGGCCTGGATTTTATCCTCCCCTCTTTGTGGGTTTTGAGGTGGGGGGAGTGAAATATTTCCCCCCCCCTTTCCTCCCCACAACCTGGATACAATTTGACAGTGGGGCAGGCAGGGCCTCAGACAGGAAACTGCCCTTGCCCCATTTTCCTGTCCAGGGGAATAGAAAATTCTATAATCCTTGGTCTTAGGGGTAGAGTGGGGGTGGGGTTTTGCACCCAGCAGAAGCCCCCTCTTGACTGGGAGCACATTCTTCTCAAGGACTGGGCACTCCTGGACCTCTGCTCACCCACCCAGCTCCCGAATTCCCCATCATCCACCCGTGACACCCCCGCCACAGGAGTCCTTCTCTGGGACCCCTGACATTTATCAGGCCTTCCAAGTCCCAACACTTTAATCCCAAGCACTGTGTCTGGGTAGGCCAGTAACGGTTGGCCAATCTCGGAAGTCCTACCTGCCACCACCAATCCATGCTCATTGAGTATAAAATGGTGGTAGAGATGTGGGGGCTCTGAAACCTTCTGGCTGTGGAGTGGGAGATTCTGGCAGAAAGGCAGAGCCTCTACCTACCCTCCTCAATAGAATTAAAAGAATGTGATTGTGAGTAAAGTTACCTGGCACAAACTACCTTACAGCAGAACACATGATCATGTCAGGTAGAGGGAAAGGTGGTAAAGGGCTTGGTAAAGACAGAGCCAAGGGGCACCGCAAGGTGCTCTGTGACAATATTCAAGGCATTAGCAAGCCTGCCATTTGGTGTTTGGCTCGCCTCGGAAGCAGGTAGTGTATCTCCGGCTTGATTTACGAGGAGGTCCGCAGGGTGTTGAAGGTGTTTTTGGAGAATGTGATCAGGGACTCATGACCTACACTGAACACACCAAACACAAAACGGTGACCGCCATGGATGTGATGTACACGCTAAAGTGCCAGGGTGGACCCTGTGTAGCTTTGATGGTTGAGGATAGTGTAAAGGCGAACAGAACACATCTGTTACTTCATTCTGATACTTTAACAGAAGTGCTTTGAAGATGATCTTTGGTCAGAGTCAAAGGTCATTTTGGAAAGTCTAAACAGATAGGAAATATACAGTAAATGGCAGAACCCTTAGGAGTATTGATAAACAAAGGAATCTGGCTGTACAGGTACACAGATCACTGAAAGTGACATCGCAGGTGCAGCAGGTAGTCAAGAAGGCATACGACACGCTTGCCTTCATCAGCCGGGGCATTGAGTTTAAAAACTGGCAAGTCATGTTGCAGATTTATAGAACCTTAGTTAGGCTGCACTTGGAATATACTCTTCAATTCTGGTTGCCACACCATCAGAAGGATGTGGAGGCTTTGGAGAGGATACAGAAAAGATTTACTAGGATGTTGCCCAGTATGGAGGGCATTAGCTATGAGGAGAGGTTGGAGAAACTTGGTTTATTCTCAATGGAACAACGGAGGTTGAGGGGAGACCTGATAGAAATCTCTAAGATTATGACAGGCATGCACAGACTGGATAGTCAGAAGCTTTTTCCCAGGGTAGAAGAGTCAATTACTAGGGGGCAGAGGTTTAAGGTGCGAGGGGCAAGTTTTAAAAGAAATGCACCAGGCAGATTTTTTACACAGAGAACGATGGGTGCCTGGAACTCGTTGCCGGGGACGTAGTGGAAGCAGATACGGTCGTGACTTTTAAGGGGCATCATGACAAGTACATGAATGAAATGGGAATACAGGGATATGGTCCCCAGAAGGGTAGGGGGTCTTAGTTAAGTCAGGCAGCATGGTCGGTGCAGGCTTGGAGGGCTGAAGGGCCTGTTCCTGTGCTGTAATTTTCTTTGTTCTTTGTTACAAGATGTTACGTTCGTCATCTTTTATATAATGTTGTTAATAATTAGAAACAGGATAATATATAAATAACAGCACACAGTCACAGCAGACAGCTATTGTACACAAAACATAAGCTTCTTACTTACAGTTATTTGTCCAAAAGCACTGACATGAACCTGTCTTTTTTCCAATGTACATTAATATTGGTATCAACATGAAAAGCAATGAAAGAGCCAGAAGACCCACTGATTCAACCGACCAACCTGCAAAAGATAGTTATCGACAAAGCCATGATATGAAATGATATTTATTAGAAAGTGCTCTTCGATGGCTGTCTATTTTTGGTTGTTGGTGGACACACAGGGGACTCAAAATTTTAGCTCCCAGACAGGAACAGATCAAACCAAACAAAGTATATATCTGGGTGCTGGCATCATTAAAATGGACCTTCAGATTTCTGATAAGTGGGCTGCAAAGTGACTCCCCGACCTTTAAAATGAACTGACATTAGGCTAGCCAGCAGCAAGGAGCTGTGGAAATCAACCCCACAAATTCAGGGGTGAAGCCCCTCAGGGCAAGAGTAGGACAGGACTGGGAGACCCAAGTGGAGAAAAACATTCTTGTCTTGCTGGAGACCTATTCAGACACCAATTTGATGTTTTCACTATGAATAATCTCAAGTCACCTTCCCCCCCCACCAAAGAAACAGCCTTATATGCTCCTGCATTGCAGATCACAAACAATGAAATTTGGCAACACGTCTTGAGGACTGGCTGAATCAAACTCACAATATCCAACCTGCCAACAGCAAGTCAATGAGGTTTCCGATGGGACCTTCGTTCAGACTTTTCCTAAATGGTTTATCAGCTCTTTGCTTTCAAATACAGACTCACTAATAAATAGTCATAACTTCCCCATCAATTGTTTTCACCAAACAAAAATATCCTGTGAATAAATAAATATTCTCTATTTGATGCAATTTGCAGGCAGATGTAGCTTGCAATGCTCCAAAACCCAGGTACTGTAAGAACTTTGTGCAATAAACTGAAAAAGCATTTACAACGTCACATTCTATCCTTCTGCAAAGGAGCCTCCTAAACCTTCTGTAGAATGACCAACATTTTATTACATGTCTCAAAGTGACGCACTATAAATGGAAACATATTCTGGGCATTTACCATCGATAAAGATCCATAAAGTGGTTGCAGCTACAAGCAAAATTAGTGATGACATCAGGCACAGCAGACAAATGCCAGTCAGGAATTTCCGGGCTTTCTGATCTGAAGCAAAAAGGATATGATTCAGTAGATTGTCCTTGTAAATTCTCACATTGAGATTGTATCACATAGATCCACAGCACGGCCACGGATGCTCCAGTATTACAGTTAGCTTGCTGGGTCAAAATGCCTCAGACACAAATATGTACCGAAATTCTCCCAGTTTTCACACCCAATTTCATACTGCTTCCAACAAAGCTCCGAGTTATTATCAGGGCCAACACTTTTGGTTTCAGAGCGACAAGTTTAAAGCAGCCAGCCTCCTTGGTGCCATTTCCCAGTAAGTAAGTGCTGATCGATAGGAAGGAAGTGCTGATGTCGTCAGTGCAGGTGTCACGATGGACTAGCAACTCTCCCTGCTCCCACAGAATCTTCCAATAAACAGCACAAAACTGGTCCTTGTGGAGAGGTCTCCAGAAATCCCTTTAAGAATCACTGGTGAAGCCTCCCAATGCCTGACAAATACTCCGTCTGTTTCTACAACATTGTACACCAGTTGTAGGACACTGATTCTCTCACTGGTGTTGGGTCATAGCACTCAGTGCCCATTTAAAGGCATGCCATATTGTTCATTCAGGCTATAAAGAGGCACGCCAAGAAAGAAATGTGAAGCCATTAATGGTTGAATATCTCTTCCCACACTTCTCATCCTTTCAGGATAAAAGACAGGCTATCATTTTGTGATCGGTGCTCATTTTACTCTGTTGGAAATTCAATAAAAATATAAACTTACTAAGCAGGAACTATTCCAACAATCAGAAAGGAATTCTGAAATGGGGGCTCTAATGCTCATTTACTGATAAATATGAGGTATAGGAAATGACCCATACAGTAATGATATAGTCATTTCTACACAGCAGGAAAAAACAATCTGTTTTACTGTTAAATGAAGTGAGTGGGAATCTAAATGCTGTGCTCTGGATTGGAGGGGCACAAGTTCATGTCTGGAATTCTCCATTAGAAAACTCCAATGGGAAAGGGTAAGGTGAGGCAGCGTATATACTCCACCATAGTGAACACAAGCTGCACATCAACCTCTTCCTGCCCAAACTGGGACTTTGCTTTTTACTCAGTGAGTTCCACAGCAATCAGGACCTGTGTTTTTCTCTGCCAATCCATTACAGGAAAGTAACCTACATAACGCGCATGCAGACACTCATTCATACCTTTGTTCCGAAATATTGTTGAGAGCATGAAGGCACTAACTGATGTCAGCATACAGCCAAGACCGGCAATAGCTGTCGTTATTATCCTGTATTCATATGGAAGGATACCTAAACCAATTGAAACTCTGGATTAATATTCACTGTCACCAGTACTGCATCAGAAAAGCTCACGGATCTAAAATGAGTTGTGATTCCAGCAAATGAAAACGTCACATTTCTTTGTCCATTCTTTTAAAAGATGAATGTTAATGCCTACTAAAATATGAAACATTCTAAATAATAATCCACACACTAATAATTCTGTGTTATAATTTTGCTTCAGCAAGGCAGAGAAATGCTAACAATTTGTTAATGCTTTAAATTATTGTAATGACCTCTTTGAGGCCCATCAGGTTGTCCTCTTGGTGCATGAGCTCTCTGATTGAGATAATGATCGCCTGTGTATACATTGAGGATTGTCAGGGCTACTGGCACTCTGGATTCTGACTTTACAGCTGAAGCTAAAGGGAATCTGGTGAAGGGATACCGGCCTCTGAGGAGTTATTCCAATGATTGTTTTAAATAACTAAATCAATTTCTTCTGAAATGCTATTATATAGACAACTGAGTCATTGAAGGAAGTAGATCAAATTTAGTTATATTTCATTATATTCTACTTTATTTCCCCTTCTTCATCACCCCCTGCTCTCACATGGGATCTAATAACTTGCAGCCAGGTGAAGAAGCATTTGATCACTTGGCCTCTGCTATAGCTGCACCATTTCATTTCCCCTGGAAAGAGACTGAAATTTAATTCCTCAGACATAGCAATGCTATGCACTGGCAAAACACAGCTTTCATACTGTGAGAAATAAGGAATGACTTGGACACAGATATGGAGATATTAAGGGGAAGAGATAAGGTAAATAGAAACTATTTGGGAGTCTACAGGTGGGGTTTTCCAGGTCTCCAGTGGCAGGTTTCCCCACGGAGGATGCAGAGAGCCATCGGTCGCCAGAAGGATCTTCTGATTCCACCAGGGTTTACGGGCTTTGTCCCACCTGTCTTACCACCAGGGAACCCACCAGTGGCAGGGCCAGTAATCCTGCCTGAGTCTAAAAATTAGATCCAGGCATTTCAGAGGTGAAACTAGAAAACACTTCTACATGCAACAGGTGGCAGAAGTTTGGAAATCTCTTATATAAATGGCCATTGATGTACAGTGGTTAGTACTGCTGCTTCACAGCTCCAGGGGCCTGGGTTCGACTCCTGGCTCAGGTCACTGTCTGTGTGGAGTTTTCACATTCTCCTCTTGTCTCCGTGAGTTTCCTCCGGGTGCTCCGGTTTCCTCCCACAGTCCAAAGATGTGCGGGTTAGGCTGACTGGCCATGCTAAAAATTGCCTTTAGTGTCCTGAGATGTGTAGGTTAGAGGGATTAGTGGGTAAATATGTAGGTATATGCGGTTAGGGCATGGGTAGGATTGTGCTAGGTGCAGACTCAATGGGCTGAATGGCCTCTTTTTGTACTGGAGGGATTCTATGATTTAAGTCATTGTTAATTTTAAATCTAACACTGATAGGTTAATGATGTGGGGCAAAAATGATTTATTACTGACACACGTATTTACAGTGAAAAGTATTGTTTCTTACATGCTATACAAAGCATACCATTCATAAAGGAAAGGAGAGGGTGCAGATGTAGTGTTACAGTCATAGAAAAGGGTGTAGAGAAAGATCAACTTAATGCGAGGTAGGTCCATTCAAAAGTCTGACAGCAGCAGGGAAGAAGCTGTTGAGTCGGTTGGTACGTGACCTCAGACTCTTGTATCTTTTTCCCGATGGAAGAAGGCGGAAGAGAGAATGTCTGGGTGTGTGGGGTCCTTAATTATGCTGGCTGCTTTGCCGAGGCAGCGGGAAGTGTAGACAGAGTCAGTGGATGGGAAACTGGTTTGGGCTACATTCATGATCTTTTGCCAGCCTTTACAAGTGGAAAGCTTTTCTAATTTTGCTATTTAAATATGTGACTGGGAGGACACATAGCTTGAAGAGCTACTGGTCTGGATCTAATTTTGAGGTTTTGGGCAGAATTCTCCCATCCAAGATGGGGGCAGGTGTGGGATGTGTAACCTCTCCTGCTGCAGAGGTTAAGGGAAACCAGGCCATATTGTCTGTCCCAGACTTCAATGATTACGTGTCTAGGAGTTTAGTGCCGTATTCTGTGGCAGGGTGGACTTGATTGCGTGCGTGCCATCATCTGGATGCCGTATTGAAAAGGCTCTCACTGACCCACCATTGAAGAAAGAGGAGGTTCCTGAAGAAAAATCACGTTGAGGCTGGAAGATGGCTCTTTCCGGTTATTCAATGATGTTGATTATTTATTTCAGGCTGTAGTCTTTTCTTCACCCCAGTAGCTATTCTTTTAGGCACCTCACCTCAGCCCTTTGGAACTCTCTGCCTAGATTCCTGTGATTTTTCCACCTCCCTCCCACCTCAAAATCCTTCACAGCTATGCCTTTGGCAATTTCCCTACTGCTTGGTGCTTTTCTTCCTGAACATAAGATACTTTAAGCTATCCTCCTATGTGAAGACTAAGCAAACTTGAATAAATTGGAAGGTACACAGCATATTATCACATCCTCACAATCTCCCAAAGCTCTCCACATCTGATCACCTCCTCGGAAAGGGCGATTGCTGCTCCTAGCTCTGAACTACATAAAAAGGTAGGTTTCTGTTGTTGTTAGGGCTGCTTGTGGAGACGTATTCCTAACATATCACAACACCAGTTCCTATTTTTCCTGCAGTGAAAGAATTGCTGAACAACAGGTAGCCTGAGGCCTTGAGCTATTTAAATATGTGATTGGGAGGACACATAGCTTGAAGAGCTACTGGTCATTCTCAGATATTTACGAAGGCCAGGCCCAAACTCACCATCAATAATTAATTCGTACTCTGCTTGTGCTCTTTCACCGTTCCTTTCTGTAATGCAGATATAAAGTCCGCAGTCCTCGAACACAGCGTCAGAGATGTACAGGCTGGTGTTGTCTTTGGACAATTTATAAATATTCATAGCACTGATGTTGCCTTTCAGCCACTCGTAACTTCGAACAGGCTCTGAAGAAATACAGCGAAGTTCAATCAATTGATGAGCGTAGGTGCTGTTGGCTGTGATTATAAGATCAGACATTGCACCTAAAATAGCAAAAACTGTTCTTATTATTCTGTAAACTCAAATTTTAATAACTGCTTTCACTCAACTTTTTTTCATATTTTCCCACCTCATGGAGAATTCAGTGACAAATAAAAAAGTATGAAAGGAGAGGTCAGAGGGTCAGTGCTGAGGGAGCGCCGCACTGTCAGAGGGTCAGTGCTGAGGGAGTGCCGCACTGTCAGAGGGTCAGTGCTGAGGGAGTGCCGCACTGTCAGAGGGTCAGTGCTGAGGGAGTGCCGCACTGTCAGAGGGTCAGTGCTGAGGGAGTGCCGCACTGTCAGAGGGTCAGTGCTGAGGGAGTGCCGCACTGTCAGAGGGTCAGTGCCGACGGAGCACCGCACTGTCAGAGGGTCAGTCCTGAGAGAGTGCCGCACTGTCAGAGGGTCAGTGCTGAGGGAGTGCCGCACTGTCAGAGGGTCAGTGCTGAGGGAGTGCCGCACTGTCAGAGGGTCAGTGCTGAGGGAGTGCCGCACTGTCAGAGGGTCAGTGCTGAGGGAGTGCCGCACTGTCAGAGGGTCAATGCTGACGGAGCTCCGCACTGTCAGAGGGTCAGTGCCGACGGAGCGCTGCACTGTCAGAGGGTCAGTGCCGACGGAGCGATGCACTGTCAGAGAGTCAGCGCTGATGGAGTGCCACACTGTCAGAGGGTTCTTCCCGCTCAGAAAGGACAGCAGGACTAGAGGGCACAGCCTCAAGATAAGGGGGGAGGGGGGGCAGTTTAGAACGGAGGAGGAACTTCTTCACTCTAAGGGTGGTGAATCTCTGGAATTCTCTGCCCGTTGAAGTGGTGGAGGCTGCCTCGTTAAATACATTTAAGACGCGGGTAGATAGGTTTTTGGTAGGCAAGGGGATTAAGGGTTATGGGGAGAAGGCGGGAAAGTGGAACTGATCCACTTCAGATCAGCCATGATCTTATTGAATGGCGGGGCAGGCTCGAAGGGCTAGATGGCCTACTCCTGCTCCTATTTCTTATGTTCTTATGTCAGTGCTGAGGGAGTGCCGCACTGTCAGAGGGTCAGTGCCGAGGGAGTGCCGCACTGTCAGAGGGTCAGTGCTGAGGGAGTGCCGCACTATCAGAGGGTCAGTGCTGGGGCAGCACTCTAGGAGCACGAGCCCCTCTCTCCTCCGGGATCTCTCTGCCGGGTCTCCCTTTGCTCCTTTCTGTCACACGTTAAAACGCTGCCTCCTCGAGCCGTGGGGCCGAACTCGGTGTAGGTGGCCCCTCGATGCTGAACGTTCCCGGGAGGTGCCCTGATGGGGAGCTCTGGCTCTCTGAGAGGGCGGTGATGGGGGTTACGCTGCCGTTGTTGATGTTTTATCCCCCCCCCACCCCACCCCCACCGAGGTGTCAGGAAATGGGGGAGAATTCCCAGGGGGAAGAAGCTGGGCCAAATATACGAGGAAATAAACCCAGCCAGGGCACAAATCCCTCAGACCGGGAGAGCGGCCAAGCCGGAGACCACAGGGAGGGGGGGGAGTGACCAGGAGCCGGACCACCGGCCGGCCGGTCAGTCTGAGAGCACAGGGAGTGGCCGCCTGCCCACACAGGGGGAGATTTACTGGGGCTATCTGCTGACCAGCCTGCCTCTGGCCCTTCACCCTGGGCCCTCCCTTACCTTGCAGGCTGAGAAGGCAGAGCGAGCAGACCGCCTGGTAGGTGATCCGAGGCGGCGCCATGACTAACGGCCAGTGTGGGGGGTGGGGGCCGGTGGTGAGGAGGGAAGCAGAGGTGACAAAATGGCGGTCACCAACCGTCACCTCCAGGCGGCAGCGGCGGCACGTGGTCCCCGCGCGCCAGCGGCGGCCATGTGACTCTCGGCCTATAGCCGGACGCGGCGGTCACTGACGTCATCGCGCTCAGCTCCTCCCCTTCCTCACTCGGTTGGTGGGAGGGAGCTGCTTACGTCACCCCCTCCCCCCCATTGGCCAGACGGCGCGGGTTGAGCTGTTGGTCCTCTCCTCTTCGGGGGGTGGGGGGGCGGATCAGAAAGGGGGAGGAGCCGCGCCGTGGCTCCACCCACTCAGGTGTTTCTTTTCACACCCGAGCCTCAAGCGCTCGGCCAGTGGCGGCTGGAAGGGGCGGGGTCAGGGAGACTCCGCCCTCTTCCCGCGGGCAAGGGGAGGAGGCCAGCTCACAGCGCTGGGCCACGCCCCCGCAGTGGATGGGGGCGGGGCGACACTGCTCCAACACCTGTGCATGTCACTTTAAATAGAGGGTATGTCACTTTAAGTGAAGGGTATGTCACTTTAAATAGACGATATGTCACTTTAAATAGAGGGTCTGTCACTTTAAATAGAGGGTATGTCACTTTAAGTGAAGGGTATGTCACTTTAAATAGAGGGCATGTCGCTTTAAATATTGAGTATGTCACTTTAAATAGATGGCATGTCACTTTAAGTGAAGGGGATGTCACTTTAAATAGAGGGCATGTCGCTTTAAATATTGAGTATGTCACTTTAAATAGAGGGCATGTCACTTTAAGTGAAGGGGATGTCACTTTAAATAGAGGGCATGTCACTTTAAATAGAGGGCATGTCACTTTAAATATTGAGTATGTCACTTTAAATAGAGGGCATGTCACTTTAAGTGAAGGGTATGTCACTTTAAATAGAGGGCATGTCACTTTAAATATTGAGTATGTCACTTTAAATAGAGGGCATGTCACTTTAAGTGAAGGGCATGTCACTTTAAATAGAGGATTGCCAGCTTAACTGGAGGGCCCGCCCCTCCATCCCCATTGGCTGCCTGGATGATGATTGACATGGTTGTGAATGAGTCCATTTCCGGCTCTGGCTGAAAACGTGGAGAGAAGATGGCCCCAGGAGCCCGGATCAACCGACCCAGATCAGTGAGAGTAACAGGGGGGAGGAGTGACCAGGACCCCAGTAACTGACCCCCTGATCAGTGAGAGTAACAGGGGGGGGAGTGACCAGGACCCCAGTAACTGACCCCCTGATCAGTGAGAGTAACAGGGGGGTAGTGACCAGGACCCCAGTAACTGACCCCCTGATCACTGAGAGTGACAGGGGGGGAGTGACCAGGACCCCAGTAACTGACCCCCTGATCAGTGAGAGTAACAGGGGGGAGGAGTGACCAGGACCCCAGTAACTGACCCCCTGATCAGTGAGAGTAACAGGGGGGGAGTGACCAGGACCCCAGTAACTGACCCCTGATCAGTGAGAGTGACAGGGAGGGAGTGACCAGGACCCCAGTAAGTGACCCCCTGATCAGTGAGAGTAACAGGGGGGGAGTGACCAGGACCCCAGTAACTGACCCCCTGATCACTGAGAGTAACAGGGGGGGAGTGACCAGGACCCCAGTAACTGACCCCCTGATCAGTGAGAGTAACAGGGGGGAGGAGTGACCAGGACCCCAGTAACTGACCCCCTGATCACTGAGAGTAACAGGGAGGGAGTGACCAGGACCCCAGTAACTGACCCCCTGATCAGTGAGAGTAACGGGGGGGAGGAGTGACCAGGACCCCAGTAACTGACCCCCTGATCAGTGAGAGTAACAGGGGGGGAGTGACCAGGACCCCAGTAACTGACCCCCTGATCACTGAGAGTGACGGGGGGAGGAGTGACCAGGACCCCAGTAACTGACCCCCTGATCACTGAGAGTAACAGGGAGGGAGTGACCAGGACCCCAGTAACTGACCCCCTGATCACTGAGAGTAACAGGGGGGGAGTGACCAGGACCCCAGTAACTGACCCCCTGATCACTGAGAGTAACGGGGGGGGGGAGTGACTAGGACCCCAGTAACTGACCCCCAGATCAGTGAGAGTAACAGGGAGGGAGTGACCAGGACCCCAGTAACTGACCCCCAGATCAGTGAGAGTAACAGGGAGGGAGTGACCAGGACCCCAGTAACTGACCCCCAGATCAGTGAGAGTAACAGGGGGGGGAGTGACCAGGACCCCAGTAACTGACCCCCAGATCAGTGAGAGTAACAGGGAGGGAGTGACCAGGACCCCAGTAACTGACGCCCTGATCAGTGAGAGTAACAGGGAGGGAGTGACCAGGACCCCAGTAACTGACCCCCTGATCAGTGAGAGTAACAGGGGGGGAGTGACCAGGACCCCAGTAACTGACCCCCTGATCAGTGAGAGTAACAGGGAGGGAGTGACCAGGACCCCAGTAACTGACCCCCTGATCAGTGAGAGTAACAGGGAGGGAGTGACCAGGACCCCAGTAACTGACCCCCTGATCAGTGAGAGTAACAGGGGGGGAGTGACCAGGACCCCAGTAAGTGACCCCCTGATCAGTGAGAGTAATGGGGAGGGAGTGACCAGGACCCCAGTAACTGACCCCCTGATCACTGAGAGTAACAGGGAGGGAGTGACCAGGACCCCAGTAACTGACCCCCTGATCACTGAGAGTAACAGGGGGGGAGTGACCAGGACCCCAGTAACTGACCCCCTGATCACTGAGAGTAACGGGGGGGGGGAGTGACTAGGACCCCAGTAACTGACCCCCAGATCAGTGAGAGTAACAGGGAGGGAGTGACCAGGACCCCAGTAACTGACCCCCAGATCAGTGAGAGTAACAGGGTGGGAGTGACCAGGACCCCAGTAACTGACCCCCTGATCAGTGAGAGTAACAGGGAGGGAGTGACCAGGACCCCAGTAACTGACCCCCAGATCAGTGAGAGTAACAGGGAGGGAGTGACCAGGACCCCAGTAACTGACCCCCAGATCAGTGAGAGTAACAGGGGGGGAGTGACCAGGACCCCAGTAACTGACCCCCAGATCAGTGAGAGTAACAGGGAGGGAGTGACCAGGACCCCAGTAACTGACCCCCTGATCAGTGAGAGTAACAGGGGGGGAGTGACCAGGACCCCAGTAACTGACCCCCTGATCAGTGAGAGTAACAGGGAGGGAGTGACCAGGACCCCAGTAACTGACCCCCTGATCAGTGAGAGTAACAGGGGGGGAGTGACCAGGACCCCAGTAAGTGACCCCCTGATCAGTGAGAGTAATGGGGAGGGAGTGACCAGGACCCCAGTAAGTGACCCCCTGATCAGTGAGAGTAATGGGGAGGGAGTGACCAGGGTACAGTGTCCAGAACAGCAGCAGCAGTCAGACAGCAGAGGCAGACATTCCTCAACTGCTGGCTCTGCTAGTGTCTCTGACGTAGATCAGAGCTGGTGGGATATTAGAGGGTGGGATATTAGAGGGCACGGGGAGTGACGGGGGGATATTAGAGGGTGTGGGGTGTGGGGAGCGGGGGTGGATATTAGAGGGTGTGGGGTGTGGGGAGCGAGGGGGGGATATTAGAGGGAGTGGGGGTGGATATTAGAGGGTGTGGGGAGTGGGGGGGGATATTAGAGGGTGTGGGGAGTGGTGGAAAGTTTGAGATTTGCCATTTTGAATTATTTACCTTATTCCCGTTTACCCTCCCTCCCACCCCCCACCACCCATTTACCCTCCCTCCCACCCCCTCGCCTGTTTACCCTCCCTCCCACCCCCCCTCGCCCGTTTACCCTCCCTCCCACCCCCCCCTCGCCCGTTTACCCACCCTCCCACCCCCCCTCGCCCGTTTACCCACCCTCCCACCCCCCCTCGCCCGTTTACCCACCCTCCCACCCCCCCCTCGCCCGTTTTCCCACCCCCCCCTCGCCCGTTTACCCACCCTCCCGCCCCCCCCTCGCCCGTTTACCCTCCCTCCCGCCCCCCCTTCACCCTCCCCCCCCTTTACCCCCCTGTTTACCTCCCCCTCCCCCTCCCCGCCCGTTTTGTTTTCCGGGATTACAGAGGAACCGTGTCAAAAGACGGCGAGCTCTGAGGAAAGAGAAGAGGAGAAAGCCTGTCATTGTGGGTGCGGTGATCGACGAGGGACTGACCACCATTCATCACCTGAAGAAGAGATGGTGAGAAAGTTCAGCTCAACCTCAGCCCAGGGTCTGGCCAGCGTTCTTTCAGAGTGAGGGTCTCTCGATAGAGGGATGAATATTGGGCAGGACTGAGGTGGAGGGGGTTGGGGGGTGGGTGGGGAGCCCTCAAAGCATCCGAGTGGGCTGACAGAGTCTTGGTCTACTTGAAAAGCGGCACCTTCAACAGTGCAGCACTGTCTCAGTACGGCACGGGAAGTGTGACTCTTGACTGTTCTAGTCCTGGGATGAGATTTATTCTGGAACCCTGACTCAACAGGCTGTGAATAATGATGCCATGTCTGACACTGTTAACAGTGATTTGATTTATTATTGTCACGTGTACCAGTGCGCAGTGAACTGTATTGTCTGCTAACATACAGTGTAAATTAACAGTGAACAGTAAACTTGTTACAATCCTAGCTGTTGTTTATACCTGAACAGGAAGATCCCAGACTGGCTCAAATTGTTTTTTTTTGTGTAAAACGTGGAGAAATGGGAAATGTGCATCTTTGCAACTCTGTTCTTCTTCTGTCCAGATAGTCACTCCGTGGTGTCCTCTCTCCAACTGCAATACATCCAGTCTGAACTCAGAGCTGACAGCTCTTTCCTGCGGTAAAAGTTGCTAAGCAATGACCAAATGCTTATTTATTCCTGAGGCTGTAACCCCCTCTCAGCACAATAGAATCACAGTTAAGGTTTAAGATTATTTAGTGTCACAACTAGGCTTACATTAACACTGCAATGAAGTTACTCTGAAATTCCCCCGGTCGCCACACTCCAGTGCCTGTCTGGGTACACTGAGGGAGAATTTAGCATAGCCAATGCACTTAATCAGCACATCTTCTGGACTGTGGGAGGAAACGAGCACCCAGAAGAAACCCATGCAGACACAGGTAGAACATGCAGACTCCACACAGACAGTGACCTGAGCTGGAAATCGAACCCGGGTCCCTGGCACTGAGAGGCAAAAGTGCTAACCACTGTGCCATGAATTGAAACCAACTCCCATACATTTAAATCTTCGTACAGCGTGTATCTAACTCTCTAGGTTTTACCCTTCCACAGAAACACTACTTTTCACCCACTTAAAACCAAATCTTATTCCTAATGTGGGAGGCTAGGGAGGAAATTGCGGGTCCCTTAGCCGAGATATTTGAATCATCGATAGTCACGGGTGAGGTGCCTGAAGATTGAAGAGGGGCAAATGTTGTGTCTTTGTTTAAAAAGGGCTGCAGGGAAAAGCCTGGGAACTACAGGCCAGTGAGCCTCACATCTGTGGTGGGTAAATTGTTGGAAGGTATTTTGAGAGACAGAATCCACAGGCATTTAGAGACACAAGGACTGTTTAGGGACAGTCAGCATGGCTTTGTGAGTGGAAAATCATGTCTCACAAATTTGAGGTTTTGTTTGAAGGGGTAATCAAGAAGGTAGATGAGGGCAGTGCAGTTGATGTTGTCTACATGGACTTTAGCAAGGCCTTTGACAAGGTACCGCATGGTAGGTTGTTGCATAAGGTTAAATCTCACGGGATCCAGGGTAAGGGATCTAAATGGATACAAAACTGGCTTCTTGACTGAATGTGGGTATGCCGGCGTTGGACTGGCGTAAACACAGTAAAAAGTCTGACAACACCAGGTTTTAGTCCAACCTATTTATTTGATAATATACTCACAAGCTTTCGAGGGACACCCTCTTCTTTTTTTGAAGAAGAAGAGGGTGTCCCTCGAAAGCTTGCGAGTATATTATCAAATAAATAGGTTGGACTAAAACCTGGTGTTGTCAGACTTTTTACTGTTCTTGACTGAAGCCAGAGGGTGGTTGTAGAGGGTTGTTTTTCAGACTGGAGGCCTGTGACCAGCGGTGTCCCTCAGGGATCGATGCTGGGTCCACTGTTATTTGTCATTTATATTAATGATTTGGATGAGAATATAGGTGGCATGGTTAGTAAGTTCGCAGATGACACCAAGATTGGTGGCACAGTGGACAGTGAAGAAAGTTAATTCCAATTGTAACGGGATCTTGATCAATTGGGCCAGTGGGCTGACCAATGGCAGATGGAGTTTAATTTAGATAAATGTGAGGTGATGCATTTTGGTCGATTGAACCAGGGCAGGACTTACTCAGTTAATGGTAGGGCGTTGGGGAGAGTTACAGAACAAAGAGATCTCGGGGTTCAGGTTCATAGCTCCTTGAAAGTGGAGTCACAGGTGGACAGAGTGGTGAAGAAGGCATTCGGCATGCTTGGTTTCATCGGTCAGAACATTGAATACAGGAGTTGGGACGTCTTGTTGAAGTTGTACAAGACATTGGTAAGGCCACACTTGGAATACTGTGTACAGTTCTGGTCACCCTATTATAGAAAGAGTGCAGAAAAGATTTACTAGGATGTTACCGGGACTTGGTGGATTGAGTTATAAGGAGAGGCTGGATAGACTGGGACTTTTTTCTCTGGAGTGTAGGAGGCTGAGGGGTGACCTTACAGAGGTCTATAAAATAATGAGGGGCACAGATCAGCTAGATAGTCAATATCTTTTCCCCAAAGGGAGGGGAGTCTAAAACTAGAGGGCAGAGGTTTAAGGTGGGAGAGAAGAGATACAAAAGTGTCCAGAGGGGCAATTTTTTACACAGAGGGTGGTGAGTGTCTGGAATGAGCTGCCAGAGGCAGTAGTAGAGACAGGTACAATTTTTTTGTCTTTTAAAAAGCATTTAGATAGTTACATGGGTATGATGGGTGTAGAGGGATATGGGCCAAATGTGGGCAATTAGGATTAGTTTAGGGGTTTTAAAAATAAAGGGCAGCATGGACAAGTTGGGCTGAAGGGCCTGTTTCCATGCTGTAAACCTCTGTGACTCTGCGACTCTAATATTTACCAATACAAATATACACCCTTTGAAACTACCTTTATTGT
Organism: Carcharhinus amblyrhynchos; assembly: GCF_965287045.1. NCBI lineage: Eukaryota > Metazoa > Chordata > Chondrichthyes > Carcharhiniformes > Carcharhinidae > Carcharhinus > Carcharhinus amblyrhynchos. The sequence goes on from NW_027649786.1 coordinate 3,942,085, forward strand.
CCTAACAATTGCAAGAACTTGTTGCCATGTTTCCACTCTGTGCACGTCCGACTATTTTTTGCTGTCCACTAACACTGTTTCTCATTCCTTGTAGCTCGAGTAAGAGGGCAAATATCACACTCTCGGGAAAGAAGAGGAGGAAGTTACTGAAACAGATACAACACAGTCAGAAGGATCGATCTGTCATGGATGGTATGACTACAATATCCCCATGTTCCCTTCCAACCTCATAAAACTCCAGTGGTGGTTGAGTTTTTAATTCAGTTGTGGGATGTGGGTGGGCCAGCATTTATTGCCCATCCCCCTAATTGCCCCTTGAACTGAGGCCATTTCGGAGGGGCAGTTAGAAATCAGCCAGTTGAAACTGATTTAGTAATAGGACACACAGGATGGTGGGAGAAGGCGGTTTGAGTGACTGGAGCTTGCTGACTAGTGGTGTCCCACAAGGGTCAGTGCTGGGACCTTAATTCTTATATATCTAAATGGTGTCAGTGATAATGTGGAGCAATGATGAGCAAGTTTGCAGAAGACACCAAGATTGGTTAAAAGTGGAGAAGAATGTTGTAAGTTTCGGGAAGATATAGATGGATTGGTCAGATGGACAGACCAGTGGTAGTTGGTACTCTTTGAGGACATTATGAGCGCAGTGGACAATGGGGAACCAGTGGATGTGGTGTGTCTGGATTTCCAAAAGGCATTTGACAAGGTGATGCATAAAGCGCTGCTGCATAAGATAAAGGTGCATAGCGTTAAGGGTAATGTATTAGCATGGAAAGAGGATTGGTTAACTAACAGAAAGCAAAGAGTGGGGGAGAGGAGTAAATGGGTGTTTTTCTGGTTGGCGATCAGTGACTAGTAGTGTGCCTCAGGGATCAGTGTCAGGACCGCAATTGTTTATGATTTACGTAGATGATTTTGGAGTTGGGGATCAAGTGTAGTGTGTCAAAATGAGGGGTCAGAGTTTGAGGATAAGGGGTGAACTTTTTTAGAACTGAGCTGAGGAGAAATTTCTTCACCCAGAGGGTGGGGAATGTGTGGAATTCACTCCCACAGAAAGTAGCTGAGGCCAAAACGTTGTGTGATTTCAAGTAGAAATTAGACATAGCTCTTGGAGGTTAAAGGGATGGAGGGATATGGAAGGAAGGGGGGAATCCGGATATTGAATTCGATGATCAGCCATGATGAAAATTAATGGTAGAGCAGGGCCGAATGGCCTCCTCTTGTTTCTAGTTTCTATCTCTCTATGATGAGAGGTAGAGCAAAGTCTGCAGAGGGATATAGATAATCTGTGAGTGGGTGAGGGTCTGGCAGATGGAGTACAATGTTGATAAATGGGAGGTCATCCTTTTTGGAAATGGACTATTATTTATTATGTAGAAGGATGGATTAGTAAATTTGCTGACGACACCAAAGTCGGAGGAGTTGTAGACAGTGAGGATGGATGTTACAGTTTGCAGGGGGATGTAGATAAGCTGCAGAGCTGGGCTGAGAGGTGGCAAGTGGAGTTTAATACGGAAAAGTGTGAGGTGATTCACTTTGGTAAGAGTAACAGGAGTACAGAATATAGGGCTAATGGAAGGACTCTTAGTAGTGTCGACGAGCAGAGAGATCTCGGGGTACATGTGCATAGCTCCCTGAAAGTTGGCACCCAGGTTGATAGGGTTGTTAAGAAGGCGTACGGTGTATTAGCTTTTATTGGTGGAGGGATTGAATTTCAGAGCCGTGAGGTCATGTTGCAACTGTACAAAACTCTGGTGCGGCTGCACTTGGAGTATTGCGTACAGTTCTGGTCGCCGCATTATAAGAAAGATGTGGAGGCATTGGAAAGGGTGCAGAGGAGGTTTACCAGGATGTTGCCTGGTATGGTGGGAAGGTCTTATGAGGAAAGGCTGAGGGACTTGAGGTTGTTTTTGTTAGAAAGAAGAAAGTTACGAGGTGACCTGATTGAGGCATACAAGATGATCAAAGGATTGGACAGGGTGGACAGTGAGAGCCTTTTACCTAGGATGGTGGTGGCTAACACAAGGGGACATAGCTTTAAATTAAGGGGTGGTAATTATAGGACGGATGTCAGAGGTAGGTTCTTTACTCAGAGGGTAGTAAGGGTGTGGAATGCCCTGCCTGCAGCAGTTGTGGACTCGCCAACTTTAAGGGTGTTCAAATGGTCAGTGGATAGGCATACGGATAACATTGGAATAGTTTAGGTTAGAGGGTCATTAGATTGGTTCCACTGGTCAGCGCAACATCGAGGGCTGAAGGGCCTGTACTGCGCTGGAATGTTATATGTTCTATTTAAATAGTAAAATTGCAGCATATTGCTGATTTTGATTTATTATTGTCACATGTAATAACATAGTGAAAAGTATTGTTTCTTGCTCGCTATATAGACAAAGCATACCGTCCATAGAGAAGGAAAGGAGAGGGTGCAGAATGTAGTGTTACAGTCATAGCTACTGTGTAGAGAAAAATCAACTTAATGCGAGGTAGGTCTATTCAAAAGTCTGACAGCAGCAGGGAAGAAACAGTTCTTGAGTCAGTTGGGTACATGACTTCAATCTTTGTCCCAATGGAAGAAGGTGGAAGAGAGAATGTCCGGGGTGTGTGGGGTCCTTAATTATGCTGGCTGCTTTTCCTGAGGCAGCGGGAAGTGTAGACAGAGTCAATGGGTGGGAGGCTGGTTTGTGTGATGGACTGGGCTTCATTCATGATCTTTTGTAGTTCCTTGTGGTCTTGGACAGAACAGGAGTCCATACCAAGCTGTGATACAACCAGAAAGGATGCTTTCTATGGGGCATCTGTAAAAGTTGGTGAGAGTCATGCCAAATTTCCTTAGTCTTCTAAGAAAGTAGAGATGTTGGTGGGCTTTCTTAATTATAATGTCAGCAAGGGGGACCAGGACAGGTTGTTGGTGATCTGGGCACCTAAAAGTTTGAAGCTCTCACCCCTTTCTACTTCGTCCCCATTGACGTAGACAGGGCTTGTTCTCCTTTACGCTTCCTAAAGTCGATGACAATTTCCTTCGTTTTGTTGACATTGAGGGAGAGATTATTGTCACTGTACCAGTTCACCAGATTCTCTATCTCATTCCTGTACTCTGTCTCGTCACTGTTTGAGATCTGACCCACTACGGTGGTGTCATCAGCAAACGTGAAGATCGAGTTGGAGGGGAATTTGGCCGCACAGTCATAGGTGTATAAGGAGTAGGGGGCTGAGAACACAGCCTTGTGGGGTACTGGTGTTGAGGACGATGGTGGAGGAGGTGTTGTTGCCGATCCTTACTGATTGTGATCTGTGAGTTAGGAAGTTCAATCCAATCGCAGAGGAGCCGAGACTCGGGCCACGGCGGTTCATGGAAACTATGGTGTTAAAGTCTGAGCTGTTGTCAATAAATAAGAGTCTGACACAGGTGTTTGACAAATTTATTGGAATTCTATGAGGATGTGACTAGTGCGGTAGACAGAGGGGAACCGGTGGATGTGGTGTTTCTTGATTTTCAGAAGGCGTTTGATAAGGTGCCTCATAAAAGGTTGCTTCAGAAGGTTAGGGTGCATGGAGTTTGGGGTAAGGTGTTAGCGTGGATGGAGGATTGGCTGTCTAATAGGAGGCAGAGAGTGGGTGTCAATGGGTGCTATTCGGATTGGCGGTTGGTGACTAGTGGAGTGTCCCAGGGATCGGTGCTGGGACCTCAGCTATTTGCCATTTATATAGATGATCTGGAGGAGGGAACCGAGTGTAAGGTGTCGAAATTTGCTGATGACACAAAGATTGGTGGAACGGCAAATTGTGCGGAGGGTGGGGAGAGTCTGCAGAGAGATCAAGGTAGGCTGAGCGAGTGGGCGAGGACCTGGCAGATGGAATACAATGTTGGCAAGTGTGACGTTATCCACTTTGGTAGGAATAATGGTAGGAAGGACTACTACTTACGTGGCGAAAAGCTGCAACATGCTATGGTGCAGAGGGACTTGGGGGTCCTTGTGTATGAGTCGCAAAAACCCAGTCTGCAGGTGATCAAGAAGGCGAATGGGACGCTGGCCTTTATAGCGAGGGGGATTGAATATAAAAGCAGGGAGGTCTTGCTGCAACTGTACAGGGCACTGGTGAGGTCACAGCTGGAGTACTGTGTGCAGTTTTGGTCGCTGCATTTGCGCAAGGATATATTGGCCTTGGAGGGAGTGCAGAGGAGGTTCACTAGGCTGATACCGGAGTTGAGGGGGTTGAACTATGAAGAGAGACTAAATAGACTGGGTCTGTACTCGGTGTTTAGAAGGATGAGGGGGGATCTTATAGAGACATATAAGGTAACGACGGGGATGGATAGGGTAGAGGTAGAGATTCTTCCCACTCAGAAAGGATAGCAGGACTAGAGGGCACAGCCTCAAGATAAGTGGGCGGGGGGGGCGGGAGACACAGTTTAGAACGGAGTTGAGGAGGAACTTTTTCACTCAAAGGGTGGGGAATCTCTGGAATTCTCTGCTCGTTGAAGTGGTGGAGGCTATCTCGTTAAATATATTTAAGACACGGGTAGATAGGTTTTTGGTAGGCAAGGGAATTAAGGGTTATGGGGAGAAAGCAGGAAAGTGGAACTGAGTCACTTCAGATCAGCCATGATCTTATTGAATGGCGGGGCAGGCTTGAAGGGCTCGATGGCCTACTCCTGCTCCTATTTCTTGTGTTCTTATTAGGTGTCTGTGTTATCTAGGTGTTCCAGGGTTGAGTGCAGGACAGAAGGCTGAGAGGGGAGTTGAGAAGCCTTTTCACCCAGAGGGTGATGGGGGTCTAGAACCTGCTGCCTGAAAGGGTGGTCCAGTCAGAAACCCTGGTGATATTAAGGAGTATTTAAATATTCATTGCGCTGCTGTGACCTCAAAGCGCTGGACATCACTACTCCCATTTTGCAATCTTTATTGGCCAGTGTGGATATGGGCCAAAAGGCCTCCTTTTGTGCAGAAACATTTCTGATTCTAAACCCTTCAAGTATCTGTGGTGAAGGCGGGGGGTGGCTGATCCAGCATTCCCAGTTTGAAACCCTATTTTATTTTCTGTGGGAACTACACTCCTTTCTGGCTTCGTTTGTTCCTCTCATTGGAGACGTTTACAGGCAATCATTTTTGAATAACCTCTCTCTTTTGCTTCTCCAGTTGAACCTGCCCTAACGAAGAAGCGACCAGTGGACAGCACGAAGGCGAAGAGAGAAGGTGGAAAGACAGAGGGGGAGGTGGTGAACGTAGAAATGAAAGATGAAGAAGTGTTGCAGCATTCTGGATGAACAGAATGAGGATGCTTTGAAGGGGTTGGTGCAGGCCGGGGGTTCAAGTGGACTTTTGAGGTGGTGTTTCTGAAGGATCTTTTGAGATCTACTGTCCTGATGTGACTGCTGCCATTGTGTGTATATATACACACAGACACACACACACACACTGAGGATCTGCATGAGATTTCCTTCTTTTGTTCTTGGAATGTGTCTGGTTGTGTATATAGACTACCAGTTACTGTAACTGGAAATAAAGATGATTAATTAGTAACATTGATAATGGTGCCTTGTTATTATTGCTAGAATGTTGCTGAGAAGAGTCATGTTGCTGAAGTTTTTCACCTTGCACTCATCAGGACAGGGATGCCAAATTTCAAACTCCAAAAACTCGCACTATTGGTGGAAAAGGTGCTGATTTGTGGGCAGGTTGATTGTGATTGGCTGAGGTATTGCTTTGGGGACAGCCATAGTGAATGACAGACTCCCCACAATCTGACTGATTAATAAATAGCCTCAAGATAAAGGGGGGGCGGTTTAGGACAGAGTTGAGGAGGAACTTCTTCACTCAAAGGGTGGTGAATCTCTGGAATTCTCTGCCCGTTGAAGTGGTGGAGGCTGCCTCGCTAAATATTTTTAAGACGCGGGTTGATGGGTTCTTGATAAGAGAGGGGATTAAGGGTTATGGGGAGAGGGCGGGAATGTGGAACTGAGACACGACAGATCAGCTATGATCTTATTGAATGGCGGGGCAGGCTCGAAGGGCTAGATGGGCTACTCCTGCTCCTATTTCTTATGTTCTTATTCCTGCGTCAAGGGGAGGTGGGGGGAGTGGTTGGAATTACCTGGCACTGTACTGGTGTAAATGTTGTGTGAATTAAGAACACTCTGCACTGGATGGGTGCAGCTCCAACACTCAAAGCTCAACATGTCCAGGACAAAGCAGCCTCACTTGATTGCTATCCCATCCATTGACACAAAAGCAATATGTACTACTTACAAGATACACATTCCAAACCTGTGGATGCATAACCTGACTTGGAAATATCACCATTCCTTCACTCTAAGTCTTGGAACCCCCTAACAGCACGATGGGTATACCTACAGCACACGAATAAAGTGGCTTGTGGAAGGGACAGCAATAAATCCAAAACTAGCTAGCAATGCCCACAAACATTATAACTTAAGCAGCTCCTTGATGCCACACTACTAAATGCAGCTTTGGTGTGGAGAACTGTCCCACTCAGTTTGAGTTGATCAATGTTTGGGCTCAGTCTGATTGAAACCAGGCATTGGTGTTAGTAAAGGTTGCTTAACAATTCCTCCATCAATTGTACAGTTACAGGAGAACCTCAGCATACCAGTGGATACCATGTTGGACAGGGTTAGGGTAGGACTTCCAAATGCTTCCCTGGATCTGGGTATAGCAGCACAGCCAATATCCTGCCAGTTCCCAATTGCCCTCAGATAGTGATGTTGAGCCACCTTCTTCACCCAGCTACAAGCTGGTAGGGAAGGAGATCAGGATTGGTGATGAAGTACCAAGTCAGGATGGTGTGGTGGTGTTCCCATGCATCTGTTTTTGTCCTGGCTGGGGAGATACTTGATGAGTGGGTGCAGATGGAACACTCCATGGGAGATGATGGACAAAGTGAGATACTTGCCCCAGAATTCACAGCCTGTGGCTGGTTATATTGACCTGGTTAGGTGATGATAAAAACTTTGCTGTTTGGCCAATATAACTTTATTAGCATCTTAAAAATGTATTTGTCCATAGTGTTTACACAATAATAGCTAGGATTTTTTTCTCCAATGACACTCCAGGCCATAGAAAGTAGTGCAGGAACTGAATATAAACAGGAAAGATAATTGCAGCCTTTTTTTAAAAAGAGAAAATTTACTGTTTATGAATATAAAGAATCAAACAAGACACATTAAAATCAATCAGCTTGGAGTGTATACAGCAGGATCAGAGGAACCGGAGCTGAACACACAAAAATCACATCATTTTCTTTTGTTTAAAAAGTAACTTCACCCTGGAAATGAGAAAGGTCAAATACTTCAGGCTTCTTGGGTCATCCCAAAGATGCCTCACAGGGAGATATATACAGATATATAGAAAGCAATGTTGTTATACAAAATTTGTGACTCTTAAGGAGCTACTTTGGAAGCAGGTTTACTGTGGTGACACCTTCTGTATTTACAGCATTGGAAGGTGCCCATTTTAAAATGAGAGAGATTAGGAGTACCCAGACTGACACTGGTCTCTGCTTGACAACCGTACTGCTGTGGATAACTACTTCCGGTTCATCTGTGCTGTCCCAATCACACAATTATTCACCTGAAAGAGAACATGCTGTTTAGCAAGTTGCAGAGTTAGGATTAAAAAGTGATTTTCTAACCATCACTCTTCCTACCCAGTAGCAGTGAGATCCCAGTTCTCCCAAAATATTGACTTACACATCTTCAGACACTAAGGGGCAATTTAGCACAGCCAATCCACCTAATCTACACATTTTTGGAGTGTGGAAGGAAACTGGAGCACCCAGAGGAAATCCACAGACACGGGGAGAATGTGATCCGCGGCTGGAATCGAACTGGGTCCTTGCGCTGAGACGCACTGGTGTCACCATCCAGTCCAAAGGATGTTAGATCCAGGGTCACTATCTAACCTGCAGAGTAACTGTGGTATTTCTGGTATCAAAAGCTAGTTTACTTTTGTAAGGGACACCTGCCTGGGAGGGGGCTAACCTGGGCTCCTGGCATTGTAAGGCAGCAGTGCTAACCATTGTGTTACCCAATCTTTCTCTATCTCCCTTCATGTCTTTCCAGAGTTCATCTTGTCTGTGAGACCCACTCTTGCTCCCTCAACCCGAGAAATTGCTGATCGCTCCACATCCCTTCCTGGCTCCCATGCCAGCTTCTACTGTAAAGGGTTACCTCTCCTCAGGTATACTGAGGCACTATGGTTAGCATTGGTGTGGGCACAACTGGCATTGTATCTAATGGATTTGCTTTATAAACTCCAGCAATAACCATGGTATCTTTGGTATCCTTTCTAACTTCAATAAACAGGCTCTTCAGACCTTGTACAAAAGGATGCTCGTAGAACAATTGGCTATTGAAATAAAAACAAAATACTGTGGATGCTGGAAAATCTCAGCAGGTCTGAGTGACTGTGAGGAGACTAAATCCAATGTTTTGAGTCAGGATGACTCTTTGTCAGAGCTCCGATGAAGGGTTAGCCAGACTGGAAACGTTGGCTCTATTCTCTCCACAGTCACTGTCAGACCTGCTGAGATTTTCCAGCATTTCCTGTTTATCTTGGATATGGAATTAACATGCCTTCAATCACAGGCAGCTCCTTATTAATGGCTCTCCTGTGTCCCACTGTATATAAAACATTTAACATACCTTACTGGCAAAGCGCAGCGAATTGAGCGACTCACTGAAATTCTCCTCCAACGGAGAAAGATTTACAAACATCAGCCTGCAAAGAAAAGGTTTCCAGTTCAAAACCCAGAACTAGGTAAAATGCAGACTGTTTGGGAGGGTGAGGGAATGGAGAAGTGGGGAGGAATGAAGAGTTGGCCATTCAGCCCATTGGGTCTGCTACCCCATTCACAATGATCCTTAACTCCACTCTCCTGCCTGTCCTCCCAAACTCCTTAAATACAGGGAGTCAGCCTCTCTGGGACAGAATATCAAACACCACTGACCCTCTGAACATTTCTCAGCTCAGTGCAAAATAGTTTTTGAATGGTGTTCCCTTTTTCTGCTTCCCCATGTGAGAAAACACCCCCTCACCCTGCCAAGCTTCCTCAGGATCTTTATCCAATAAGATCCCCTCCCATTCCTTCAACAGGTCCAGCCTGTCAAAGCTTTCCTTGTGGGAACACTTCCTCATCCCAGGAATCACAGTGAAATTTTACAAGTAGATATCTCCTTAGTTAAGGAAAGCAAACCTGTACACAGTACTCACCAATGTTCTGTACTTTGGAAGTGAGATTTGGGAATTATATTTTCCTTGTAACTAAGGCAAACATTCCATTTTCCATTCTAATCACTTGCTATCGTTGCAGATTAACTTTACTGTGTAGAAAGAAATCCAGATCACCGGGTACTACAGCATTCTGTAGTCTCTCCATTTTAATCTTCCTGTCAAAATGGACAGCCTCATTTTCCTATATTAAATACCCCATTTGCAAACTCACTGAACCTGTCTGTGCCTCTTTGCAGATTGAAATTTCTTCCCAACCAGCATTTTATTAAGTGCCTTCTTGAAACACAAATACTCTGGTTCCCCTCTTACATCCTCAAAGAACTCTAAATTTGACAACAGTCGTGACTTTAAAGGGGCATCTTGATAAATACACGAATAGGATGGGAATAGAGGGATATGATCCCTGGAAGGAGAGGGCCGAAGGGCTTGTTCCTGCGCTGTAATTTTCTTTGTTTGACTTCCCTTTCACGAAACCATACCGACTCTGCCTGGCTGCATCATTTTTTTCACTCCAGCTACTGGTTCCTTGATAATAGATTCTAACATTTTCCCCACTGACAGAACTAACTGGACTGCACTAAATCTTGAATTAGTGATGTTGTAACTTACGTCTTTGAATTGCCTCCAAGATTATTCTGGAGTAGGTAAGTTAACTTGCTGTTCCGGTAGGGAATGTGGGATTCCTAAAAAAGACAAGCACTTTTTAGTGATAGGTTTCAGGAAACAACCCCAACCAAATGTCACTCTCCCCGACTCCAGAGATTTGAGTATGAAAATCCAGGCCGAGACTCCAATGCAGCGTCACAGCAGCACCACACTGTTAAAGAGACAGCTCATGTCTTTCAGAATCCTGAAACAGGGTCCATTTACCCTGCATTCAATACAAAAGATTGTACAGTGATATTCTGCAAGGTAAGGGAGCTCTCTCTCTCTCACATACACACACCTCAAATCAACATCATGAACAGATTGATGAGAAAACGTACTGTGCACAAAGAGGTTTCCAATGTTATATTAGTGGCTGCAAAGTATTTTGAGATGTTGAGGCTGTGAAAGGCAAGTCTCTCTGTTCCTTGTACATGGTTCTCACTACAACGGACACAAACAGCACAACCTTCCCACTTAGCGAGAAGAGCAGCAACTTTGCAGCAAAGGAAATGTGTCATGTGTGAGCTAAGCTTCTCTTTATTGAATGTGATTGAATCTGTAAACTTCCCTGTGTGCATGCAACAGGCGTGCTTTCGCTTTCTTAGCATGACTGCCAATCAGACAGAGCTGCCTTTAAACATTAATGTATATCTTCAACCATCTGCATCAGCCTATTCCATAGGTAAAACTGTCAGCTCCCACATCCCAACATTTTAAAAATGCTTTCCTGGGATCCGCAGGTTAAAATTCTGTCCAGAGCCAGCATGGTGGCACAGTGGTTAATGTTGCCTCACAGCGCCAGGTACATGGGTTTGATTTCAGCCTTAAGTGGCTGTCTGTACAGAGTTTGCACGTTCTCCCCGTGTCTGCATGGGTGCTCCGGTTTCTTTCCACTGTTCAAAGATGTGTGGGTTAGGAGCTTCAGCCGGATAAATGTACAAGGTTATGGGTATAGGGTAAGATGCCCTGTTGGAGAGTCAGTGCAGACTCGATGGGCTGAAAGGTCTCCTTCAGCACTGTAGTGATTCTATGATTTGAGCATCAGTGACAAGGCCAGTTGCTTGTCCTAAATAGCTCCAGGAGGGTGGTGCTGAGCCCAGATTTGATGTAAATATGATCTGTTCGTCACTGCAGTATAACAAGGATTCAGTCCTGAACACTGAGTAATGGCATTGAAGAATAGGAAGCTGGCTGGCAGGGGGCACCGTTGGTTAAGGATGGCAATGCTGCTATAGTTAGAGATAAGCTGGGTTAAGGATGTGAAATCAATAAGGAATAGTGTGGGAAAGAATTCACTCGAGGGAGTCTCCACAGGACCCCCAAGTTATCGTAAACTGTACGAGAAGAAATATTGGGTGCTGAAGAGACACAATAGTTGTGGGTGACTTTAATCTGTATTTAAAATGGAAAATCAGGCTGGCAGCAGTGGCATGGAGAAGGAATTTAGTAAATGCTTTTTTCATACAGAAACTGACCAGGAAACAGGTTCTATTAGATTTAATTGTGTGATGACAGGATTAATTAATGACTTCAGAGTAAAGGCATCCCTAGTTAGCAGTGATCACAATAGGATTGTATTATCCCTCCAGTTTGAAAGGAAGACAAAATGGGTCCAGACTGGTATTTTAAACTTAAATAAGGGCAACTGTGTGGGCACAAAAGCTGAGCTGGGACATTAGGCCCAGGAATACATCGACAGAGAGGTGGTGACAGGTATTTAAAGGGATATTTCAGAATACAGAGTATATTCCTACTGTAAAAGGAACATTAAGCAGGAAAATTAGGGAAAAAGGAACTAACTGCAGAAAGATGAGAACCAAGTCAGAATGTGAGAACTGCAGAAAATGTCTACAAGGCTAATCAGGAAAAGAAGCTGGTTAGCAATGGAAAACCAAAAGGAAGAGTTTCTACAGGTATTTAAAACAAAGAGTGAGTTCTCTGGAGAGCCACACTGGGGAGTTAAATGCAGAGGAAAGGAAATGACAGAAATCTTGCTTCAGTCTTCATTGTAGAAGATCCAAACCCATTCCAATCAGATCAAAATGAAAGATGGAAAGGTGAAACTACAAACACCAGCTTCTGAGGGACTTCACCTAAGGGCTGGCTGAAAAGAGGCTGCTGATAAAGGTGGTAGATACACTGATGTTAATATTCCTAAATTTTCAGCAAATGTAACCCCTCTGTTCAAGAAGGGAGGCAGGAAACAGGCTAGTCGGTGTGGAGTCTGTTGAGGAGAAGGTGTTCAATTCCATCATTAAGGAAGTGATAACTGGACATTTGGAGAAACTCGGTAACTGGGAAGAGTCAGCATGGTTTTGGCAAAGGGAAATATGTTTATTTTGGAGTTCTTTGAAGGACTATTACTTACGTGGCGAAAAACTGCAGCAGGCGACGGTGCAGAGGGACCTCGGGGTCCTTGTGTATGAGTCGCAAAAACCCAGCTTGCAGGTGGTCAGGAAGGCGAATGGGATGCTGGCCTTCATAGCGAAGGGGATTGAATATAAAAGTAGGGAGGTCTTGCTGCAGCTGTATAGGGCATTGGTGAGGCCGCAGCTGGAGTACTGTGTACAGTTTTGGGCGCCGCACCTGCGCAAAGATATTTTGGCCTTGGAGGGAGTGCAGAGGAGGTTTACTAGGCTGATACCGGAGTTGAGGGGGTTGAGCTATGAGGAGAGGCTGAATAAACTAGGCTTGTGCTCGTTGGAGTTTAGAAGAATGAGGGGAGATCTCATTGAGACGTATAAGATGATGAATGGGATGGATAGGATAGAGGTGGAGAGGCTCTTCCCGCTCAAAAAAGACAGTAGGACTAGGGGGCACAGCCTCAAGATAAAGGGGGGGCGGTTTAGATCGGAGTTGAGGAGGAACTTCTTCACTCAAAGGGTGGTGAATCTCTGGAATTCTCTACCCGTTGAAGTGGTGGAGGCTGCCTTGCTAAATATTTTCAAGAAGCGGGTTGATGGGTTTTTGATAAGAGAGGGGATTAAGGGTTATGGGGAGAGGGCCGGAAAGTGGAACTGAGCCATGACAGATCAGCCATGATCTTATTGAATGGCGGGGCAGGCTCGAAGGGCCAGATGGCCTACTCCTGCTCCTATTTCTTATGTTCTTATATGTTCTTATGAATCACATGTTCTGTAGACATGCCACACTTGGATTTGCAGAAGGTATTTGATAAGGTGCCACAAAGGTTTTTGTGGAAATTGAAAGTTCATGTTGTAGAGGGTAACATGTTTATACAGATAGAAGTTTAGCTGTCTGGCAGAACACAATGAGTCTTTGACAAGTGGAATCTCACAGGGGTCTGTGCTGAGGCCTCAGGACTGAAGGCATGCTAGCTAAATTTGCAGCTGACACAAAGAGAAGTGGGAAAGGATGTTGTGAACAGGATAAAGGAGGCTGTCGGTGGATATAGAACGACTGGACAGAAGTCGGCAGATGGAGTATACAGCATGTGAAGCAGTTCACATTGGCAGGAATAAAAAAAGCATTGTTACTAATCAGAGCACAGAATTCTGAAGTGCAGAGTGATCTAGGTGCTCCAGTACATACATCAGACAAAGTTAGTTTGCAGTTACAGCAAGTCACACAGGAAGATCATGGGATGCTTTCCTTTATCAGAGGATTTGAATGGCCAGGTCAGGGTGTTGTGATTGACTTGTACAGGACATTGGCAAGACAACATCTCAGATAGTGTGTACAGCTCTGGTCTCCTTATTCAGGGAAGGATGTAAATACATCGGAGGAGGTTCAGAGAGGGTTTAGTAGATTGATACTGGGAGGAATGGGTTGTGTAATGAGGGCACAGACTGGGCTTGTTCTTACTGGAATTTAGAAGAGTGACTTGATCCATGTTTATAAGATGCTGAACATCTTGACAATGTGGGTATGGAAAGGCTGTTTCCTCTCATGGGGGATTCCAGAACCAGGCAGCACGGTTTAAAATTAGAGATTGCTCTTTTAGGCCAGAGATGAGGAGGATTTCTCTCTCGAGGGTTGTGCAACTTTGGAACCCTCTGCAGTGGAAGGCAGTGGAGACGGGTTCATTGAAAATTTTTAATGCAGAGGGAGAGAGATTCCCTGGGTCATTGGGTAGAACGTGGAAATCTAAACACAAACAGATCAATGATGATCTTATCGATGGTGAAGCAAGAACGAGGGGCCGAAGAGCCTACTTCTGCTCCTACTCCATATCTTTGCATTTGCTGCAACTATCCAGTTATTTGACTTTCCAGCAGGTCAGGCCTTCCTGGGATGGGATTAATCCCAGGGCAGGTTAGACTGGGGTCCCAGTCAGCAATACAAGACTTGGGGTGGGTCCCCTGCCCGTGGCACCAGTTCAGACAGAATTACCCTTTGACCCAATGACTCCATTCTTGTGATCTCACACCCAGCACACCTCAAAACGTCCCTGCTCCTCCACCCAGAGTTGAGCCCCTTCTGGAACTTGTACAGTCCATGCAGTGTAGGTGCACCAACAGAAAGGTAGTTCCAGGATTCAGTGATAGTATTTAAAGGCATTGCTGAGACGTACCAAATTTCACTCAGCAGCCACCACTGAGTATCCTTACATGGAGAAAATGGAGAAACACAAACAATGACCCATGTGAATCATTGATGAGTGAGCTACAGAGGGAATCCTGTCAATCTGGGGCCTGAGGGTTCATGTGGAGAGAAGGAACAGAGATATTTGTTCAACATTTCAGCCCGTGCTGCACCTTACCTTGCTGGACAGTGACATGATGACATGCCCAAGGCAGGAAAGGCTGGTGTTGATTGCCTGTGCTTCTCTCAGACGCTCACCCTTAGACTGAGATTTATCCAGGCGTTCGCTGCCTGCCAGGTCCACCAGACTCAAGGTCGCTGAGGAGAAACAAAGATTAGCAGATGCAAGGATCGAAAGACATCAGAAACCATATTCCACGCTTAAATAACAAAATGTCACAAGCTCAGGTGCCAAACACATCAATAACCAAATTCAAATATAACCCCATTATTTAAAAACGGCAGGCAGAAGGGAGCAGAATTACAGACCAATATCAGTAATAAGGCTCATTACTGAGTTGGTTCAAAAAGATGCGGAGACAGCTAAAAGCTGTCAGTTACAGAATGCAGAGAGAGAGGCTGCATCAACTTTTCATATTGAAAAAAGAGGAATTAGCAAAGCATTTGACAGCCTGCCTTCATGAGGAGGAGGTATCGTGTACAAAAGGAGTGAAGTTTGCTGAACTTTCATAAGGGCCTGGTTCACCCACAGCCAGGAGCTGCTGTGTCTGGTTCTGGTCACCACATTTAGGACAGATGCGAAGGCTCAAGGAAGCTGTAGGGGGATTTGCCGAAATCAGTTACAGGGTAAATGTGGGGACAGATACATACATGAACACTGGAGATCGCGGTCAGAGTTACTGCCCTCAATCTGGAGCTGGAAGACACTGTGACTCCGGGATGAATGGTCATTTGCTGCAGTCTTTGCCACAGACCGATTGGCTTTGGCCGTTGCAATCAAGTTGTGAACCTGTTGGGGGAAGGACAGGATCGAAGAAAAAAGTTTAACTGCTGCTAACTTGGCACATCGGAGCTTTAACTCTGCTTCCTGACTGAAGTTCCTTTTAAAAACCCAAAGCTGCTGAACACAGTGATTCCAACTGGCTTAGGAGTTGAAAGAAATGGGAACAGGGAAGAGACCATTGATCCTTGAGTCTCAGTGGGACCAGTGGCGATACGACTCCATGTGTTTCCTGCTGATTGTTCCTGAACCAGGAGTGACTTAAAATCCAAAAGTCGAGTGACAAAACCATAAAACGTACAAGCAGAACGAGGCCATTCGGCCCATCAAGTCTGCCCACCAATCATGGCTGATAACCCCCTTCTCCCATCTTTTCCCCATAACCTCTGATCCCCTTACCAATCAACAACTTATCTATCTCTGTCTTAAATGACCCGGTCTCCTCCGTGGCAATGAATTCCATAGATTCACCACCCTCTGGCTGAGGAAATTCCTCCTCATCTCTGTTTTAAAGGGTTGTCCTTTTACTCTGAGGCTGTGCCCTCAAATCCTAGTCTCTGCTAATAATGGAAAGATCTCCCCATATCCACTCTATCTTGGCCTTTCAGTATTTTGTAAGATTCAATGAGATTCCTCCCCTCATCCTTGTAAACTCCATCAGACCCAGAGTCCTCAATCGCTCCTCACCCATGAAGACGAGTGATCTGAGTGAGGTGAGCAGAACACGAGCAGCCCTGCTCAGATTCATGGTAAAGAATTTACATTTACCAACAAGTCAGCCCTGGAGGATACAGTCAGCAGTTGCTGTTGGATTAAATGAATAGTGCACCATATAAACAGCCAAGAAACGGGTATTTCTCTCAGAAGAGCCCCTGTTATAAACACAGATCCACAATATCACCAAACACACACACACCTGATCCTTCATGGTGACGGTGACATATTTGAGGTTTGTGACATGCAGTTGTTTACTTTTGTTGTTAAGGAGTTTGATCTCGTACTCAACATTTTTCTCTGGTTTGGTAACAAGCAGGTCACGAATTGTCTCGTTGTAGATCTCCAGAAAGCTGGCAGTGAATTTATACTGGAACAGATAAAGTGTGCACAGATTAACAGCTGATTGGATTCACTGACTCAAAGCAATGAACGTAAGTATTGGATCGGTGAGATCAGTAATATATTCAGCTTTATAAATATTACACTGCCAAACCAGAGCAAACCCTCTCTCCCATGTCTACACGCAAGTTTACCATAACAAATTTAACATAGTTTCACTTCTCCATTGGTACAATGTAACACCTGAAGGAGCTACAGAAATGCAAACTCTTCCTCCTGAGAGCTATAATATTGAATTGTGGAATTCAGTGCGAGCTGCAGAGTTGGCCAATGTTGCTGTTTCCCTGGACTGGAGTAAACAGGGAATGTACAGATGATGTGATTCCAGGGGACTCTCAGATGTGTAGGTCTGGTCAATCTTTTTGATGTGGAGATGCTGGCGTTGATCTTCGGGTACGCATTCTCTCGGGCAGCCTTCATGACACACGACAGCGCAGAGCCGCTGAGCAGAGACTGATAGCCAAGTTCCGCACAGGGGGACGGCCTCAGCCGGGATCTTGGGTTCATGTCACACTATCTGTAACCCCTATGACTTGCCTGCGCTTGCAAAATCTCACTAACTATCCTGCCTGGAGACAATACACATCTCTTTAACCTGTGCTTAACCCTCTCTCCACTCATATTGTCTGCACTGTAAGGACTTGATTACCTGTAAAGACTCGCATTCCAATCATTATTTTGTAAATTGAGTTTGTGTCTTTATATGCCCTGTTTGTGAACAGAACTCCCACTCACCTGATGAAGGGGCAGCGCTCTGAAAGCTAGTGGTTTTTGCTATCAAATAAACCTGTTGGACTTTAACCTGGAGTTGTGAGAACATAACAACATAAGAAATAGGAACAGGAGTAGGCCATCCAGCCCTTCGAGCCTGCCCCGCCATTCAATAAGATCATGGCTGATCTGTTGTGGCTCAGTTCCACATTCCTGCCCTCTCCCCATAACCCTTAATCCCCTCGCTTATCAAAAACCCATCAACCCGCGTCTTAAAAATATTTAGCGAGGCAGCCTCCACCACTTCAACAGGCAGAGAATTCCAGAGATTCACCACCCTTTGAGTGAAGAAGTTCCTCCTCAACTCCGTTCTAAACCGCCCCCCCTTTATCTTGAGGCTGTGCCCCCTAGTCCTACTGTCCTTTCTGAGCGGGAAGAGTCTCTCCACCTCTATCCTATCCATCCCATTCATTATCTTATATGTCTCAATGAGATCTCCCCTCATTCTTCTAAACTCTAACGAGTACAAGCCTAGTTTATTCAGCCTCTGCTCATAGCTCAACCCCCTCAACTCCAGTATCAGCCTAGTAAACCTCCTCTGCACTCCCTCCAAGGCCAAAATATCCTTGCATAAGTACGGCGACCAAAACTGCACACAGTACTCCAGCTGCGGCCTCACCAATGCCCTATACAGCCGCAGCAAGACCTCCCTACTTTTATATTCAATCCCCCTCGCTATGAAGGCCAGCATCCCATTCGCCTTCCTGACCACCTGCTGCACCTGCAGGCTGGGTTTTTGCGACTCATGCACAAGGACCCCGAGGTCCCTCTGCACCGTCACCTGCTGCAGTTTTTGGCCACGTAAGTAATAGTCCTTCCTACCATTCTTCCTACCAAAGTGGACCACCTCACACTTGCCAACATTAAATTCCATTTGCCATTTTCTGGCCCATTCGCCCAGCCTATCTAGATCCTTCTGCAGACTCTCCACACCCTCTGCGCAATTTGCCGTTCCACCAATCTTGGTGTCATCAGCAAATTTCAACACTATACACTCGGTTCCCTCCTCGAGATCATCTACATAAATGGTAAATAGCTGAGGCCCCAGCACCGACCCCTGGGGCACTCCATTAGTCACCAACCGCCAATCCGAATAGCACCCATTAACCCCCTCTCTGCCTCTTCTTACAAATCTTTTTGATGCAGAAAAGGTCTGCTCTGAACACACCTGTCCCAACACACTTCATAGTAAAGGATTTTGTTCTCCAGTCAGAGATACCAATCTCACCCACACATCCTCATACAGTGCAGAATCGAGGGGCCCTGGTTACCCTCAGAATTGACTAACCAATAAAAAGCTCAAAGTGAATATAGCTAGTCCATCAGCATTTCTTTTTCTGAAAATAGGTGTGGTTTAATTACAGAATCCTGACAGCTTCTGTAAAAGGATTCACCAGCACATGGCGATGAGTACACGCCCAGCATTAACTCACTGTCCATCCCATGACCTTTAGTTCCTGCGCTGTTGAGAAGATCTGATCAACAGCTCGGGGAATCATCCCTTTCGTGTCACATGTCATATCATCGGGTCCTTCCATAGTAAAGGTCTTCCCGCTGCCCGTTTGCCCATAAGCAAAGATGCACACATTGTATCCATCCAAGGCAGACTAGAAAAGAGAGAGAAAGGCACAGTTATTCCATGTTGAATATGAACTCATTCCCCAGTATCTCTATTGCCTGTCTTGTCCTTTGCTAAAGGACTAACTCCTTGCATCTCAAACCAGAAGTGCAAGGGGCACCATCCATGGAGTGGTAGCGACACTGGAATATCAGGCAGGGACCCAGAGACACCAGTCCCAAAGTGCCAGGGTCAGCAATAACACCTCTAATGCACTAGCCAGGTAGTAAACCTAGCATTCCCATTCTGTGCAGTCTAATCCACAAATCGATGCCTTCACCGAGTTGAACACAAGATTGACTTAGAATCCCTCCAGTACAAAAAGAGGCCATTCGGCCCATCAAGCCTGCACCAACCACAATCCCACCCAGGCCCTACCCCCATATCCCTACATATTTACCCATTAATCCCGCTAACCTACACACCTCAGGACACTAAGGGCAATTTTAGTATGGCCAATCAACCTAACCCGCACATCTTTGGACTGTGGGAGGAAACCGGAGCACCCGGAGGAAACCCATGCAGACATGAGGAGAATGTACAAACTCCACACAGACAGCGACCCAAGCCAGGAATCGAACCCAGGTCCCTGGAGCTGTGAAGCAGCAGTGCTAACCACAGTGCTGCCGTGCCGCCCCAGATTATTCAACAGTGTACGTACAGAGTAACTATCTCCTCTTGTGGACAAGTCCTGGTTACAGGGATGTTTAGGAGCAAATGTTTTCACAAAAAAGGTAATGGAAAGCCAGTACTCTGCCCTAAAAGCTGTGCATGATGGGGGAAGCTACCAAGATAAATTGATTTTTACATTTAAAGGTAACAGGGGTTTAAAGCAGGTAAATGGGTCACAGGTCACACCATTGAATAACTGAAATGGCCGAACAGGCTTGAGGATTGCACAGCCTCGTCTTCTTCTGTGAGTGGAAAGGTTCATTACAGCAAACAAATGAATACTAAAGTTCACGTTTCAACACTAATTAGACAGGAAGATGCTTGCCAATACTGACTGGTGAAGATAAGAAAGACTGAGGGCAGAATATTTAAACTGCCTGCACACTCAGAGGTGGTCTTCTGTATATTGCTACCTCAGCCACCCTACCTGACCGCTGCTGTGAGCCCACCTGCACACATCCCACACTATCTGGCTTGTCCAAACCCACTGTTACCCTGGGCTGATCTACACTCTTTCCCACTTCCTTACCTGGACCAGTTGGGAGATATCTTCAAACACATCCTTCTGTGTGGCTATTGGCTGGAAGACACGGTCAAAACTGAAGTCATATTTGAACTCATCCTTCCGATCATGGCCAGTGTGAGACTGCAGAGAGGAAAAATCAAGCTGAAGAAGCAAACATTCCAGGTCTCTCACTCAGAACATCCAGCATTTTGTGCTTTTATTCACAATTTCTTGCTGAGCAGAATAGAACGCAGGGTAAAAAACCACAATACAGTAAAATCAATCGGACATTTCAAATGACGTTTCTGTGTTGCTGAAATAGAAAGTCCTGCCGGTGCTCGGACACGGCTGGCAGTGGGTGGTTTTGGGTTGGGGGTGGCACAGTGTCCTGCCTGGTTCTCGGACACGGCTGGCAGTGGGTGGTTTTGGGTTGGGGCGGTACAGTGTCCTGCCTGGTTCTCGGACACGGCTGGCAGTGGATGGTTTTGGGTTGGGGGTGGTACAGTGTCCTGCCTGGTTCTCAGACACGGCTGGCAGTGGGTGGTTTTGGGTTGGGGGTGGGTGGTACAGTGTCCTGCCTGGTGCTCAGACACGGCTGGCAGTGGGCTGTAGCTGGGTGGTGATCAGTTTGAAGGATCAGATCTTTTCCACGTGCTCTCTGCAGAAATCTCTTACCTCTTCCCTTTTTGTCAGGGCGATAACCTTCTCATCACTGGCAGAGAACTGAACGTGTTCAATTTCACTGAGACCTTCCATCTCCGAGTCCAGCAGAGGCCGAACGCGGCAGATCACACGGATATTACCCTGCAAAGGAAGAGGAACTAAATACAGTTCATCGGGTATTGTTATTCTTTTATTACAGGTTAATTGGCAATCCTGATTCTTCATCTAGTGTCTCTGAACAAAAGCCAGGACCTATTGAGCAGGTCACTGCTCTGGAATCTAACTGCCCAGTTGTCCCATCAGCTACGATCATGACACCCACCTCCTGCCCACACTGACACTGTACACCCCACGTACCCACCTCCTGCCCACACTAACACCTTATACCCCACGTACCCACCTCCTGCCCACACTGACACTGTACACCCCACGTACCCACCTCCTGCCCACACTGACACTGTACACCCCACGTACCCACCTCCTGCCCACACTGACACTGTACACCCCACGTACCCACCTCCTGCCCACACTGACACTGTACACCCCACGTACCCACCTCCTGCCCACACTGACACTGTACACCCCACGTACCCACCTCCTGCCCACACTGACACTGTACACCCCACGTACCCACCTCCTGCAGAGAAGTGTGAGGTAATTCACTTTGGTAGGAATAACAGATGTGTTGCGTATAGGGCTAACGGGAGGACTCTGAATAGTGTGGAGGAGCAGAGGGATCTAGGTGTATGTGTACATAGATCCCTGAAAGTTGGGAATCAAGTAGATAAGGTTGTTAAGAAGGCATACGGTGTCTTGGCGTTTATTGGTAGGGGGATTGAATTTAGGAGTCGCAGCGTCATGTTGCAACTGTACACAACTCTGGTGCGGCCGCACTTGGAGTACTGTGTGAGTTCTGGTCCCCAAATTACAGGAAGGATGTGGAGGCTTTGGAGAGGGTGCAGAGGAGGTTTACCAGGATGTTGCCTGGTATGGAGGGGAGGTCCTATGAGGAGAGGCTGATGGATTTGGGGTTGTTTTCGCTGGAAAGAAGGCGGCTAAGAGGGGACCTTATTGAAACATATAAGATGATCAGAGGTTTGGATAGGGTGGACAGTGATAGCGTTTTTCCTCTGATGGAGAAATCTAGCACGAGGGGGCATGGCTTTAAATTAAGGGGGGGTAGTTATAGGACGGATGTCAGGGGTAGGTTCTTTACCCAGAGGGTGGTGAGGGATTGGAATGCCCTGCCTGCTGCAGTTGTAAATGCGCCTAGTTTGGGGGCGTTTAAGAGATCCGTGGATAGGTTTATGGACGAAAAGGGATTGGTTTAGGTTAGTGGGTCATTGTTTTTTAACTGGTCGGCGCAACATCGTGGGCCGAAGGTTCTGTTCTGCGCTGTAATATTCTATGTTCTATGCCCAACATGCTGCATGTCTGGAGAACTGAACTTTGCCCTCCCAGGGCCTGGCAATGTCCCTCACATACCTTCAGCTCTTGCACAGTGTTGTGCAGCCGCCGCCTCTCCTGTTCAGCACAGTGTAGCCTTTCATCCCGCTCCATAATCACGTCACGCTGCTCTGCGATCATCGACTGCTGCTCTTCAATACATGTGACCTTCTGTGCGAGCTCCATCTCTTTCACCTTCAGCTTGTTCTAAGCAATAAAACGGCCTGTCAATGCTATATTTTAGGCACCGTCTGATATGGGGCATATTCACAAATCCTACACAACCAATACTAAAACATGTGCTCCTAGTAACTACACTACCTTTCACTCTATTCATTCATTGGGCATTTACTGCCCATCGCTTATTGCCCCCTGAACTGAGTGTCTTGCTCAACCATTTCAGAGCACAGTTAAGAGTCACCCACATCACTGTGGCTCTGGAGTCACATGTAGGCCATACTGGGTAAGGATGGCAGATTTCCTTACCTTAGTGAAGTAGATGGGTTTTTAAAACAACAATCAATGATAATGATAATGGTGACCATGAAACTGAGATTAGCTTTTAATTCAGATTGGGGTTAAATATTAACAACTGCTGTGGGGGGATTTGAACCTACATCCCCACAGCATTAGTTTGAGCTTCTGGATTACAAGTCCAGTGATATTACACTACGCCACCAACTCCCTTTAAGAATGTAGGATCAGTTTAATCAGCCTGCATCATCCACTTGGAACTCAGTGGTATGGCCCATGTCAGCCAAGATTCGGATTCAAGTTGACACTAACCAAATCCACTTGATACAAGGCTGCAGAGTCTAATACTGACCCGTGAAAATCACTCAGCTTTCACCCCGACCCTTCTGCAGTCCTGGAACACACCAGTTACCTGATCTCTGCTGTGACCCTCCAATTCTATACTATCTGCTGCAGTTTGCAGCAGAGATAAAGTTAAGGCTGTCTCGGGTGTGGTAGTGCAATGCTTGGGTATCTGAAGAGTTACCAGTATCCAAACGGATGTCCTGAGATAATGGAACTGAGGTGGAGCGAGTGAGCAAGGTGACATTGGTCTCTGTGCAAAGAGTTTGCCTCCTGCTTTCCCCCACCTTCTCCACAGACCCGAGCATTATTCTTTTTCACATTCTCACTGGAATATTTTGAACCTGCTCCCACCTACTCTCCAGCTTGACATACCAGTGCTGTGCCCTTCAAAACACCACTTGGCTCTCTCTGGAAAAGGGAAAATGGTCAAGCATCCAGAAACATGACACTACCTCCGTGTCCTCAGCCAGAGTGGAGAGGGTCAGATAGTTGCTTTGGAGCACACTTCTGCTGGTCTTCAGCTCTGTAACCTCACCAGTTAAGCGTTCTATTTCTGTCTCCCGTACCTCCAGCACTCCCTGCATGGCAGTATTTTCATCTCGACACTTTGTCAGTTCCACTTCTCGGTCTTTCAGTAACAGCTCCATGGCCCTGAGTAGAAACAGTGAATAGTCAGAGTATCAAAGCTGGAACAGGAGACGGCAGATACACAAAGCAATCGCATCTGTATAGCACCTTAAATCGGGCAGCAGGGTCATCAGAATGACTCACATTGAACATATATGGTAGATATTACTTGTGTCACAACTGTATTGCAGCACCTCAGAGTGCTACATGATCAATGTAGACAACCTGAAAGATCTTTGCACTTGTGGTGGCTCTTCAGATACTTTATGAGCAAAGTATATTTTTACAAGTGAAATGAGGTGCATTTGTCAATGTGACATCACAAACTTGCTAACTAATCAGTCCTTTTCTCATATTCGTAGACTGGTGTCCCTTTGAAATTTGACACTCTTGTATCTGTCCTGATAGGTAAAAGACAGAAAGCCTTGACAGAATATCCCTCTTTTCAGCAATGCTCATGCTTTGTACTATTGAGTGACTGTTTTATACTGATTCATTTATAATTGCAAAGAATTGGTAATGGACAAAAGGCTCTCGCTACCATCTCCTACCCAGAGGTGCTAGCACAAAATTAACACAAAAAATGCCAGGAAAATTCAACAGCTTTGGCAGAGAGAGAAAGGAGCTTTTAACATCTGTACATCCCTCCTTCAGAGGGTTTTGCTTTAAGTGTGATTGCTGCAGGTTCACCCTTGCTGTTGATTATTGGTACCAATAACCCAGTGATACAATACTTACTTCAGATTGTTTTGTAGCTCATTGATCTGGGCTTTGGCAGCATCTAGCTGTTTGTCTCTCTGATCCATACTCTCGTGAAGCTGCCTGCTCTGTAACTCCGACATCTCCAGTTTACTGCTGTACTCACATACCCGGGTCTTCATGTTACCCAGTTGCACTTTCATGTCACTAAGCTGCCCCTTCAGATCCCAAGGCGGGCGCTTCTTGGAGCCAACTGCTGGCAGACCAGGACAAGACAAAACAGCTTTTTAAAAACTCAACAATATCAGCAACAAACTGTATACTTGGGAGCTGAACACAAAGCTACAAAGCAAAGTTCACAAAAATGTAAAAAAAAAACATGCTTGAATAAAAGAATAACTTTACTGCATTAAGTTTGTCCTGCATTAAAATTTTAAGTCTGGTGTTGAGATTCATGGAACCTGAAGAGAAAACTGCAGCATAATGGATTGGAATAAAATTATCCAAACCACAGCATTGGGAAACAGGGTTTTGAAAACACGCTCGACTGAACCAAGAGGTGTAGGCTGTAGTGCAGCTTCTCCCAGTGATGATTAGAGTCAATATCCCAATTACATTCAGACCAGGCTCCATCCTGTACAGGACTGGAATGCAGTAACTAGCAACTTACCTGCTGTCTGCACTGTGGAGGGTGCAGTTACTGCCACTCTTGGCTTCTTCCCTGTAACTAGAAAAGAAATAAAAGAGGAATGAATGGTTCTGTGAAAGAGATAAAAACATGCAGCAAGTCTGTAGAGGGAGACATTCCCTCATGCAGAACAGAAAGTTCATTACCAGTCTGCAGTTTGAATAGATTAAAATGATCAATTATATAATCATAGAATCCCTGCAGTGCAGGGAGCCATTCGGACCACAATCCCACCCACCACCCCATATTTACCCTGACACCAAGAGGCCATTTACCAAAGCCAATCAACTTAACCCACATGTTTGGAATGTGGGAGGAAACCCACACAGACATGGGGAAAATGTGCAAACTCTGCACAGTCACCCAAGGCCAGAATTGAACCGAATCCCTGGCACTGCAAGGCAACAGTGCGAACCACTGTGTCACCCTGCTACCCCCGGATTCAAGTCAAGAATCGAACCTGACTCCCTGGCGCTGCAAGACAGTAGTGTGAACCACTGTGCCACCCCTGGATTCTGACCCAAGTCGGGAATCGAACCTGACTCCCTGACACTGCGAGGCAGCAGTGCTAACCACTGTGCCATCGTGCTGCCCCTAATTAGCTGATTACTAGATGCAGAAAATGAAAATTACTTCCATGTTTTTCCCGGGGTTTTAGTTCCCATCCCTTTTAACTCTCATCCCAGTGAATGAGACTGTATTACAGTGAAGCTGTAACACTATGCAGCCTGCAGTATTCACAGAATGGTCCAGTCACAAAGCCGAAGTGGTAGAAAACCTTCACCCTGCCAGAAACAGAGGATGAGTAGGTTCAAGCCTGCTTCACCACTCAATGTGAATAGAACTAATCCCCCTCGCTATGAAGGCCAGCATCCCATTCGCCTTCCTGACCACCTGCTGCACCTGCAGGCTGGGTTTTTGCAACTCATGCACAAGGACCCCAAGGTCCCTCTGCACCGTCGCATGCTGCAGTTTTTCGCCACGTAAGTAATAGTCCTTCCTACCATTCTTCCTACCAAAGTGGACCACCTCGCACTTGCCAACATTAAATTCCATTTGCCAGTTCCTGGCCCATTCGCTCAGCCTATCTAGATCCTTCTGCAGACTCTCCACACCCTCCGCACAATTTGCTGTTCCACCAATCTTGGTGTCATCAGCAAATTTCGACACCATACACTCGGTTCCCTCCTCCAGATCATCTATATAAATGGTGAATAGCTGAGGCCCCAGCACCGACCCCTGGGGCACTCCACTAGTCACCAACCGCCAATCCGAATAGCACCCATTGACCCCCACTCTCTGCCTCCTATTTGACAGCCAATCCTCTATCCACGCAAACACCCTACCCCCAACTCCATGCCCCCTGACCTTCTGCAATAACCTCTTGTGAGGCACCTTGTCAAACGCCTTCTGAAAATCAAGACAGACCACATCCACCGGCTCTCCTCTATCCACCGCCCTAGACACATCCTCATAGAATTCGTCAGACACGACTTCCCCTTAACGAAACCGTGCTGCGTCTGCTCTACCAAACAATTCTCCTCAAGATGCCTCGCTATTTTCTCCTTGATCACAGATTCTAACATTTTTTCCTACAGCAGACGTTAAACTAACTGGCCTATAATTCCCCGCCCTTTGCCTGCCACCCTTCTTAAACAACGGCGTAACATTAGCCGTTTTCCAATCTTCTGGCACTTCCCCAGAATCCAGCGACGTTTGGAAAATAATCACCAAGGCATCCACTATCACCTCCACCATTTCCTTCAAAACCCTTGGATGCATTCCATCAGGTCCTGGGGACTTGTCCACAATCAGTCCCTCCAGTCTGTTCAAATTTCCCTTTGAGATTTGGTTAGCATGGCAATTACCATCTGCCGAATAACTATACTTGCCATCCACTTGTGGTAGAGAATTCCACATCACCCTCAAGTGAAGAAGTTTCTTCTCACCTCAGTCCCAAATGGCTTACCCTGTATCCTGAGACTATAATTCCATCTGAACATAAGTAGGTTAGAACACTTCACTATACATTAACCACACGGTAGCTTCCAAACATGTGTTAACTCACAGGTTTTGCTGCATTGTTGAGTTACATCCACCAATTTATGCAAATTATTCCAAACCCCAAGGTTAGAATCACACTTACCTCCGGCTACAGTGGCTGCACAGTTCACAGCCCGACTTCTAGCCTCCGTCCCATGAACAGCTCTCGCCAATCCAACTGCAGAAAGTGAGATGGTGCAGATTTTATACAGAACCCTAGATAGATGCATCCATTCATTGCAAAACCATAGAGTCTAGCACAGCATGGTTTTCATTCACAGGTTTTAAGTCGGTCCGCCTTGTGTCCAACGAGGGGCATACACGCGATGGGTCGTACTTGGGCTGCTCTTGGTTGTTCGAGATTGGCCTAGTGCTTCATGTCGTTAGTATGTGCCTAAACTGGACCAGATACTGGGCAAGATGACAGCTCAGTGACTATCACTGATTGCTGTGCAGACACATGGATTTGGACCGGTGTCTGTGGGAGTTTGCGCATTCTCCCCACGCTTGCGTGGGTTTTCTCCGGGTGCTCCGGTTTCCTCCCACACCCCAAAGATGTGCTGTTAGGCTGATTGGCGGGAATAAATTGTCCCTAAATCAGTTTCCCTCAATCTGGACGGCCATAAAACATTAGACAAGGGTCATGGGTGGAGGGGGGGACTGGTGGTGTTGAGATGGCGGCGCGGGCTCGTTGGGCCTAAGGGCCTGTTTCCTGGGCTGTTTTTGTTCTTTATGTCATTGGGTCAGGATGACATTTATGGTCACATTACCCTTTCCTCAAACAGCCTTGCCTCAAGTATGAGGAAGCTCAGCCACTCTACCCCACAACTGCAGGGTCAACTTCAGTTCCCCGCTGTGCAGAATTAGAGCCAACAAAACAGTCATTTAATATTGGGTCACATTCCATTATGGACTTGTAAAGATACATGTAATACTAGGTTACTACCATTGGACCGTCTCTTCCCAGTAAGAGTTCAGTAAGCCAGCAGCAAGCATGCAACTGGACAGTAAAAGGAAATACAAAGAGAATAAAACATTGAAGCAATGGTCAAATCTGAAGCAGGGTCATGTACCTCCATACTGGCTTCTCACCCCAATCGATGGCCTGCTGGAAATCCCTTTGCTGCTGGCAGATGCAGCGCTGTAGCCGGATTTCTTCACAACCACGGCAGGCTGTCAGGTAAGGAAAAGCAGCTCAGACATGGCCCAAAGTAGCTGCACTATTCAAAACAATCGTTTGATTATAAAGTCTGCTCTGCTGACAGGCTTTTCGTCAAAACAAAGCAGTTTAACTTGTTTACTCAAGTATGCTCAAGGACTTTCCTACTGCTCTAAGTAGCACGGTGGAATTTTTTACATTCACGTGCAGGGTCTCAGTGCTAGCTTAAATTGCAGCATTGGGGCTGAACTATAAGATGCTGCATAAAAGCAAACTTTCTCAGCCTTCCCCGAGATGAGCATTGAACAGAGACACTACTTGCAGTTACAGGCTGGACAATCCAGGGCACAGAGAGCAGGTTCCATGATCAATGGCTTCTGGAGAAAAATCAGCTGCAATTATTTCAGTGGCTGTTGCTGCGGTTTTTATTTAGGCAATGACCCCACCCCCCCCCACAAAATCACAGCTTATCCCCAAGGCTACGACGACAGAGCCATTTTGAGGGACTCACATCTACGTTGTCCACCGTAGTATTCAGCCTCATTCTCTTCAGGGAAGGTTGTGGAAGACGGGATCGCTGAGCTTGGTTCTTGTTACCATTAGCCACGGTCTCGACGTTAATCTTCCGATCCGTTAGAGGAGAGCGCTGTCAAAAGCGAGCAACTGTTTCAGTCTCACCTGCACCCGCCCACGTCTCACCTGCAACTTACCACAAGTGGAAGGGATAACCTGGCACCAAGGGCCTGAAAACACATTGTTTATTTTAAAAGACCAAGTTAATCATTCTGCAAAGTACTGCGCGTAGCAACTACGCAGTCTTAATTTAATGAGAATGGCATTTGAGAGTTCCATCTCAAGTGGGAAGCACGATGGCACAATGGTTAGCACTGCCGCCTCACAGTGCCAGGGACCCAGGTTCAATTCCAGGCTCAGGTGACTGCAGTTCTCCTCATGTCTGCATGGGTTTCCTCTGGGTGTTCCAGTTTCCTCCCACAGTGTGGGTTAGGTTGATTGGCTATAGTAAATTGCCTCTTGTCAGGGGGATTAGCGTCAGTGCAGGTTTTATGGGCCGAATAGCCTCTTTTTGCACTGTAGACATTCTGATCAATCATATCACATCCACAGTCTTTTATCCAAGCCAACATGCTGTGATTGAACTGTAAGAAGTCTCACAACACCAGATTGAAGTTCAACAGGTTATTTGGCAGTACTAGCTTTCGGAGCCTCAAGCCCCTTCTTCAGGTGAGTGAGGACTTGTGTTCACAAAGAGGGCACATAAAGGCACAAACTCAATTTACAAGATAATGATTGGAATGCGAGTCTTTAATATCTCTTTAACCTGTTCTTAACCATCTCTCCACTCACATTGTCTGTATCTTTAAAACTTGATTACCTGTAAAGATTCACATTCCAACCATTATTTTGGAAATTGAGTTTGTGTCTTTATATACCCTGTTTGTGAACACAAGTCCTCACTCACCTGAAGGAGCTTGAGCTCCGAAAGCTAGTACTGCTAAATAAATTTGTTGGACTTTCACTTTGTGTTGTGAGATTTCTTACAGTCTTCACCCCAACCTAACACCGGCATCTCCACATTGTGATTGAACTGTACAGGGCAGTTCAATGCTGGGTGAATTGCATCCCTGCAGTGTTACTTTTGTATTCACACATTATTTTACACCTGGGATTGTGTCCTCCATCAAGTGGAAGCACTTGCTGCAACTGTAAGGGAATGAACAGAGACCACTCAGAGTCACTTCACATCTTCCTCCTGGACTGACAAAGAAATCACCGCCACACAGACAAGAAATTAGAAACAAGCCCATTGAGATTTCCAGAACAAAATATTTCAAATATTAAACCAGTAAATGCTAGAAATACTCGGCAGACCTGGGCGCCTGTTTGGGGAGAGAAATGTTTCCGGTCAATGGCACTTCATCAGAACAGTATAAAGTTCTATTTACAAAGCGCTGTGGATGTGATATGATTAATCGGAATCTCTACATTGTGGAAAGAGGCCATTTGGCCCATCAAGCCTGCACCAATGCTAATCTCCCTGACAAAGGGCAATTTACTATAGCCAATCAACCTAACCCGCACCGTGGGAGGAAACTGGAGCACCCAGAGAAAACCCATGCAGACATGAGGAGAACTGCAGTCACCTGAGCCTGGAATGGAACCCGGGTCTCTGGCACTGTGAGGCAGCAGTGCTAACCATTGTGCCACTGTGCTACCCACTTGAGATGGAATTCTCAAATGCCATTCACATTAAGACTGCGTAGTTGCTACGTGCAGTATCTTGCAGAATGATCTTTTCTTTTCTTAAGGAGATTCAGTGTGTGGGATGGCATTGATGGTAAGGACAGTGAAATCTTTGAGATAAATAGGGGGAATAAAGTATTTCAGAACTGGAACACAGGACACCCTTCAGCTTTTATCTGCCTCAGTGGGTCAGCGTGGGCTTTCCTGCTCATATCATGTGGTTAATAATCCATATAAGAACATAAGAAATAGGAGCAGGAGTAGGCCATCTAGCCCTTCGAGCCTGCCCCGCCATTCAATAAGATCATGGCTGATCTGCAGTGGATCATTTCCACTTTCCCGCTTTCTCCCCATAACCCTTAATTTCCTTGTCTATCAGAAACCTATCTACCCGTGACTTAATTATATTCAGCGAGGTAGCCTCCACCACTTCAACGGGCAGAGAATTCCAGAGATTCACCACCCTTTGAGTGAAGAAGTTCCTCCTCAACTCTGATCTAAACTGCACCCCCCCCCCGCCCCCTTATCTTGAGGCTGTGCCCTCTAGTTCTGCTATCCTTTCTAAGCAGGAAGAATCTCTCTACCTCTACCCTATCCATCCCCTTCATTATCTTGTAAGTCTCTATAAGATCCCCCCTCAGCCTTCTAAACTCCGAGTACAGACCCAGTCTATTCAGTCTCTCTTCATAGGCTAACCCCCTCATCTCCGGTATCAGCCTAGTGAACCTTCTACATAACATAAGGACACCGTGACAAAGATAGGGTGACTAAAGGTTTGACCAAAAAGCATTTCAAACAAGGTCACAAGGTGGGAGATGGGTTTAGACAGTTGAAAGATCCAAAATGCGAAGCTTTATATCAGCTCAGACTGATTGTATTATCGTTCATGGAGAACAGTGTTGCACACCCGTCACTGTTTTACACGGTGTCTCTGCAGCATCTCTCCAACTCCAGCATCTTCCCAGACTTTTCTCATGGCACAGCTCCCCTCTTGGCCTTTTCAATCTTGTCTGATGTGGTGCACCATCATTGGTGTGGCTCCTTTGGTACATATGACAGTTTATTTAGTATCAAACAGAGTATCAAAGTCTCCCTCCTGCTGACTTACCTCCAGACTGTCGTTTTTGCGTTTTTTTGCGAGGGTCTGTGAAAGCTCCAGGGTTGGAAATTCACAGACCTGAGCTTTCGCCATGGCCTCTCTCTCCAGATTCCGACGTATCACAGAGGAATGCTCTGAAAAGTGAGAATATTGTCCATACCACCTTCACCCACACAACAAGAAGCAATACAGAAACCCAGGGATAGGAGCAGGGGTAAGCCGTTAGCTCCTCAGACCTGTTCTCCTGGCTCAAACATCTCCTGGCTCATTGTCTACCCGGAGAGCAGACTGCTCCTAAATCCAGATATCAGTACAGACACTGGTCAATAACAGTGCGCACAGCTCCCTCCCACCACTCACTTACTCACACCTCCTTTCTCTCTCTCCCTTCCACCCCTCCCCCCACACTCCCTAACCCAGAGACTGGTTAATGACACTGTGCAAAGCTCCCCCCTCTCCCCAACCCAGACACTGGTAAATAACACTGTGCACAGCTGTCCCCCCACCCTCCCTAATCCAGACACTGGTAGATAACAGCAAGCACAGCTCCCCCACACCTTCTCGCTCTATCTGGGGGTGGGGTTAATAGTATATTGTGTATTATATTTATATTACTCACGGTCTCTCTCTCTCTATTGGTGGGGGGGTGAGGTTTATTGTATATTCTAATATTTATATATTACTCACTGCCTCTGTTTGTGTGTCTCTCTCTCTATCCGGAGGGTTTATAGTATATTATGTGTTATATTTATATATATACTGCTCACTGTCTCTCTCTCTCTATCTGGGGGGTTTATAGTATATATTATGTTTATATATATACTGCCCACTGTCTCTCTCTCGCTATCTGGGGGGTTTATAGTATATATTATATTTTTATATATATATTGCTCACTGTCTCTCTCTCGCTATCTGGGGGGTTTATAGTATATATTATATTTATATATATATATATTGCCCACTGTCTCTCTCGCTATCTGGGGGGTTTATAGTATATATTATATTTATATATATATATATTGCTCACTGTCTCTCTCTCGCTATCTGGGGGGTTTATAGTATATATTATATTTATATATATATATTGCCCACTGTCTCTCTCGCTATCTGGGGGGTTTATAGTATATATTATGTTTATATATATACTGCTCACTGTCTCTCTCTCGCTATCTGGGGGGTTTATAGTATATATTATATTTTTATATATATATTGCTCACTGTCTCTCTCTCGCTATCTGGGGGGTTTATAGTATATATTATATTTATATATATATATATTGCCCACTGTCTCTCTCGCTATCTGGGGGGTTTATAGTATATATTATATTTATATATATATATATTGCTCACTGTCTCTCTCTCGCTATCTGGGGGGTTTATAGTATATATTATATTTATATATATATATATATACTGCTCACTGTCTCTCTCTCGCTATCTGGGGGTTTATAGTATATGTTATATTTATATATATATTGCTCACTGTCTCTCTCTCGCTATCTGGGGGGTTTATAGTATATATTATATTTATATATATATATATTGCCCACTGTCTCTCTCGCTATCTGGGGGGTTTATAGTATATATTATATTTATATATATATATATTGCTCACTGTCTCTCTCTCGCTATCTGGGGGGTTTATAGTATATATTATATTTATATATATATATATTGCCCACTGTCTCTCTCGCTATCTGGGGGGTTTATAGTATATATTATATTTATATATATATATATTGCTCACTGTCTCTCTCTCGCTATCTGGGGGGTTTATAGTATATATTATATTTATATATATATAGCTCACTGTCTCTCTCGCTATCTGGGGGGTTTATAGTATATATATTTATATATATATTGCTCACTGTCTCTCTCTCGCTATCTGGGGGCTTTATAGTATATTATATTCATATATATTACTCACTGTCTCTCTCTCTCTATCTGGGGGATTTATAGTATATTATATTCATATATATATATATATATATTACTCACTGTCTCTCTCTATCTATCTGGGGGTTTTATAGTATATAATATGTACATTACTCACTGTCTCTCTCTCTCTCTAAGTATCTGGGGGGTTTATAGTATATAATTTATATATTGCTCACTGTCTCTCTATCCAGGGGGTTTATACTATATTATATTTATATAAATACATTACTCGCTGAGTCTCTCTCTCTCTATCTGGGGGTGTTTGTAGTGTACTATATTTATATATGTATTACTCACTGTGTGTGTGTGTGTGTGTTTCTCTATCTATCCAGAGGGTTTATAGTATATTATATATTGTATTTACATATGTATTACTCACTGTCTCTCTCTCTCTCTACCTGGGAGTGTTTATAGTATATGTATTTATATTACCCACTCTCTCTCTCTATCCGGGGTGTTTATAGTATATACTCACTGTCTCTCTCTCTCTATCCGGGGTGTTTATAGTATATACTCACTGTCTCTCTCTCTCTATCCGGGGGGTTTATAGTATATACTCACTGTCTCTCTCTCTCTATCCGGGAGGAGGTTTTATAGTATTTTATATTATATTTATACTATATTTATATATATTTTACTCACGGTCTCTCTGCCGCTCTCTCTCTCTATCCGGGGGGAGGTTTTATATTATATTTATATTATATTTATATATATTTTACTCACGGTCTCTCTGCCGCTCTCTCTCTCTCTCTATCCGGGGGAAGGTTTTATATTATATTTTATATTATATTTATATATATTTATATATATTTTACTCACGGTCTCTCTGCCGCTCTCTCTCTCTATCCGGGGGGAGGTTTTATATTATATTTATATATATTTATATATATTTTACTCACGGTCTCTCTGCCGCTCTCTCTCTCTCTATCCGGGGGGAGGTTTTATATTATATTTTATATTATATTTATATATATTTATATATATTTTACTCACGGTCTCTCTGCCGCTCTCTCTCTCTCTATCCGGGGGGAGGTTTTATATTATATTTTATATTATATTTATATTATATTTATATATATTTTACTCACGGTCTCTCTGCCGCTCTCTCTCTCTCTATCCGGGGGGAGGTTTTATATTATATTTTATATTATATTTATATATATTTATATATATTTTACTCACGGTCTCTCTGCCGCTCTCTCTCTCTCTATCCGGGGGGAGGTTTTATATTATATTTTATATTATATTTATATTATATTTATATATATTTTACTCACGGTCTCTCTGCCGCTCTCTCTCTCTCTCTATCCGGGGGGAGGCTTTATATTATATTTTATACTATATTTATATTATATTTATATATATTTTACTCACGGTCTCTCTGCCGCTCTCTCTCTCTATCCGGGGGGAGGTTTTATAGTATTTTATATTATATTTATATTATATTTATATATATTTTACTCACGGTCTCTCTCTCTCTCTCTATCCGGGGGGAAGTTTTATATTATATTTATATTATATTTATATATATTTTACTCACGGTCTCTCTGCCGCTCTCTCTCTCTCTCTATCCGGGGAGAGGTTTTATATTATATTTTGTATTATATTTATATATATTTTACTCACGGTCTCTCTGCTGCTCTCTCTCTCTCTCTCTATCCGGGGGGAGGTTTTATATTATATTTATATTATATTTATATATATTTTACTCACGGTCTCTCTCTCTCTCTATCCGGGGGGAGGTTTTATATTATATTTATATTATATTTATATATATTTTACTCACGGTCTCTCTGCCGCTCTCTCTCTCTCTCTCTATCCGGGGGGAGGTTTTATATTATATTTATATTATATTTATATATATTTTACTCACGGTCTCTCTCTCTCTCTATCCGGGGGGAGGTTTTATATTATATTTATATTATATTTATATATATTTTACTCACGGTCTCTCTGCCGCTCTCTCTCTCTCTCTATCCGGGGGGAGGTTTTATATTATATTTATATTATATTTATATATATTTTACTCACGGTCTCTCTGCCGCTCTCTCTCTCTCTATCCGGGGGAGGTTTTATATTATATTTTATATTATATTTATATTATATTTATATATATTTTACTCACGGTCTCTCTGCTGCTCTCTCTCTCTATCCGGGGGGAGGTTTTATAGTATTTTATATTATATTTATATTATATTTATATATATTTTACTCACGGTCTCTCTGCTGCTCTCTCTCTCTATCCGGGGGGAGGTTTTATAGTATTTTATATTATATTTTATATTATATTTATATATATTTATATATATTTTACTCACGGTCTCTCTGCTGCTCTCTCTCTCTCTATCCGGGGGGAGGTTTCATATTATATTTATATTATATTTATACATATTTTACTCACGGTCTCTCTCTCTCTCTATCCGGGGGGAGGTTTCATATTATATTTATATTATATTTATATATATTTTACTCACGGTCTCTCTGCTGCTCTCTCTCTCTATCCGGGGGGAGGTTTTATAGTATTTTACAGTATTTTATGTTATATTTATATATATTTTACTCACGGTCTCTCTCTCTCTCTCTATCCGGGGGGAGGTTTTATATTATATTTATATTATATTTATATATATTTTACTCACGGTCTCTCTGCTGCTCTCTCTCTCTCTCTATCCGGGGGGAGGTTTTATATTATATTTTATGTTATATTTATATATATTTTACTCACGGTCTCTCTGCCGCTCTCTCTCTCTATCCGGGGGGAGGTTTTATATTATATTTATATTATATTTATATATATTTTACTCACGGTCTCTCTGCCACTCTCTCTCTCTCTATCCGGGGGGAAGTTTTATAGTATTTTATATTATATTTATATTATATTTATATATATTTTACTCACGGTCTCTCTGCCACTCTCTCTCTCTCTATCCGGGGGGAGGCTTTATAGTATTTTATATTATATTTATATTATATTTATATATATTTTACTCACGGTCTCTCTGCCGCTCTCTCTCTCTCTCTCTATCCGGGGGGAGGTTTTATATTATATTTATATTATATTTATATATATTTTACTCACGGTCTCTCTGCTGCTCTCTCTCTCTCTATCCGGGGGGAGGTTTTATAGTATTTTACAGTATTTTATATTATATTTATATATATTTTACTCACGGTCTCTCTGCTGCTCTCTCTCTCTCTATCCGGGGGGAGGTTTTATATTATATTTATATTATATTTATATATATTTTACTCACGGTCTCTCTGCCGCTCGCGGGGCTTTTCGCTCCGGCCACTGTTTTTAAACGGGCCGCACTCGCCTCCGATTGGCTGCCGCTCCGGTCACGTGCCCCGCCAGCTCCATCCCCATTGGCCAGCGCTCAGCGTCAACCGCCACCATTCAAACCCTAACGGTCAGAGCGCGCGGCTGCGCACGGCGGCGGGACAGAGCGGTATCTACACCCGTATCCGCACCCTGAACCCTGTATCTACACCCATACCCGCACCCTGAACCCCGTATCTACACCCGTACCCGCACCCTGAACCCCGTATCTACACCCGTACCCGCACCCTGAACCCCGTATCTACATCCTGAACCCCGTATCTACACCCATACCCGCACCCTGAACCCCTTATCTACACCCTGAACCCCGTATCTACACCCGTACCCGCACCCTGAACCCCGTATCTACACCCGTACCCTGAACCCCTTATCTACACCCGTACCCGCACCCTGAACCCCGTATCTACACCCGTACCCGCACCCTGAACCCCTTATCTACACCCTGAACCCCGTATCTACACCCGTACCCGCACCCTGAACCCCGTATCTACACCCGTACCCTGAACCCCTTATCTACACCCGTACCCGCACCCTGAACCCCGTATCTACACCCGTACCCGCACCCTGAACCCCGTATCTACACCCGTACCCGCACCCTGAACCCCGTATCTACACCCTATACCCACACGGCGGCAGGACAGAGTGGTATCTACACCCTGAACCCCGTATCTACACCCTATACCCGCACCCTGAACCCTGTATCTACACCCTATACCCACACCCTGAACCCCGTATCTACACCAGTATCCACACCCTGAACCCCGTATCTACACCCATACC
The DNA here is from genome assembly GCF_965287045.1 of Carcharhinus amblyrhynchos. Lineage (NCBI taxonomy): Eukaryota > Metazoa > Chordata > Chondrichthyes > Carcharhiniformes > Carcharhinidae > Carcharhinus > Carcharhinus amblyrhynchos. Next base: position 3,979,735 of record NW_027649786.1, read on the forward strand.
CGCACCCTGAACCCCGTATCTACACCCTATACCCACACGGAGGCAGGACAGAGCGGTATCTACACCCTGAACCCCGTATCTACACCCTATACCCACACCCTGAACCCCGTATCTACACCAGTATCCACACCCTGAACCCCGTATCTACACCCATACCCGCACCCTGAACCCCGTATCTACACCCTATACCCCCACGGCGGCAGGACAGAGCGGTATCTATACCCTGAACCCCGTATCTACACCCTATACCCACACCCTGAACCCCGTATCTACACCAGTATCCACACCCTGAACCCCGTATCTACACCCTATACCCGCACCCTGAACCCCGTATCTACACCCTATACCCGCACCCTGAACCCCGTATCTACACCCTATACCCACACGGCAGCGGGACAGAACGGTATCTACACCCATATCCGCACCCTGAACCCCATATCTACACCCATATCCACACCCTGAACCTCGTATCTACACCCTATACCCGCACCCTGAACCCCGTATCTAAACCCTATACCCGTACCCTGAACCCCGTATCTACACCCTATACCCACACGGCGGCGGGACAGAGCGGTATCTACACCCGTATCCGCACCCTGAACCCCGTATCTACACCCTATACCCGCACCCTGAACCCCCGTATCTACACCCTATATCCACACGGCGGTGGGACAGAGCAGTATCTACACCCTGAACCCCGTATCTACACCCTATACTCTCACCCTGAACCCTGTATCTACACCCTATACCCACACAGTGGCAGGACAGAGCGGTATCTACACCTGTATCCGCACTCTGAACCCCGTATCTACACCCTATACCCACATGGCGGCGGGACAGAGCAGTATCTACACCCGTTTCCGCACCCTGAACCCCATATCTACATCCTATACCCACACGGCGGTGGGACAGAGCGGTATCTACACCCGTATCTGCACCCTGAACCCCATATCTGCACCTGTATCCGCACCCTGAACCCCATAACTACACCCTATACCCGCACCCTGAACCCCCATATCCACACGGCAGCAGGACAGAGCGGTATCTGCACCCTGAACCCCGTATCTACACCCATACCTGCACCCTGAACCCTGTATCTACACCCTATACCCGCACCTTGAACCCCATATTCGCATGGCGGCAGGACAGAGCGGTATCTACACCCGTATCCACACCCTATACCCACACCCTGAACCCCATATCTACACCCTATACCCACACAGTGGCGGGACAGAGCGGTATCTATACCCGTATCTGCACCCTGAACCCAGATCCATACTCAGAACCCCATATCTACACCTGTATCCGCACCCTGAATCCTGTATCTACACCCTATACCCCATATCCGCATCCTGAACCCCATATCCACACCCATACCCGCATGGCGGGGAGATAGAGTGGTATCTACACCCATATCCGCACCCTGAACCCCATATCTACACCCTGTACCCGCACCCTGAACCCCATATCCACACCCATACCCGCACCCCGAACCCCATATCTACACCCATATCCACACCCTGAATCCCATATCTACACCCATATCCACACCCTGAACCCCATATCTACACCTTATACCTGCACCCTGAACCCCATATCCACACCTATACCCGCACCCTGAACCCCATATCCACACCCATATCTGCACAGTGGCGGGACAAAGCGGTATCTACACCCATATCTGCACCCTGAATCCTGTATCTACATCCATACCCACACCCTGAACCCCATATCCACATCCTGAACCCCATTTCCGCAAGGTGGCAAGACACAGCGGTATCTACACCTCAAACCTATAACCTGAACCCCATATCCACACCCTGAACCCCATATCCACACCTATACCCGAACCCTGAACCCCCTATCTGCACGGCAGCGAGACAGAGAGGTATCTACACCCGTACCTGCACCCTGAACCCCATATCTACACACCAAATCTATACCCTGAACCCCACATCCACACTCTGAACCCCATACCCGCACGGTGGCGAGACAGAGCGGTATCTACACCCATACACACACCCTGAACCCCATACCCGCACGGCGCGGAGACAGAGCAGTATCTACACCTCGTACCCACACCCTGAACCCCATATCCACACCCATACCCGCACGGCGGGGAGACAGAGCAGTATCTACACCTCATACCCACACCCTGAACCCCATATCCACACCCATACCTGCATGGCGGGGAGACAGAGCAGTATCTACACCCATACCCACACCCTGAACCCCATACCCGCACAGTGCGGAGACAGAGCAGTATCTACACCTCATACCCACACCCTGAACCCCGTATCCACACCCATACCCGCACGGCGGGGAGACAGAGCAGTATCTACACCCATACCCGCACCCTGAACCCCATGTCCACTCCCTCATCCGCCACATCCACACCCTGAACCCCATTATCTGCACGGCGGCAAGACAGAGCGGTATCCACACCCATACCTCTACTCTTCAATTTCTAAAATGTTATTACAGTGTAAATCAGTCAAATATTGTGGAGACTGGTAATGTTAAAACGCCCTGTAAATGCAACAATTGTCAATAGGAAACATGTCAGATGAGAAGCATCACAAGTGCTATCACATGATTGGATGTCATCTCCAATATCACAGGATCAAACCTCCAGGAATACATTAATTGGACAATGCCAACTTCAAATCTAAATGCGAGGTAGCAATAATCGCTTGGAATACTGTGTACAGTTCTGGTCACCCTATTATAGAAAGGATATTATTAAACTAGAAAGAGTGCAGAAAAGATTTACTAGGATGCTACCGGGACTTGATGGATTGAGTTATAAGGAGAGGCTGGATAGACTGGGACTTTTTTCTCTGGAGCGTAGGAGGCTGAGGGGTGATCTTATAGAGGTCTATAAAATAATGAGGGGCACAGATCAGCAAGATAGTCAATATCTTTTCCCAAAGGTAGGGGAAAAACTAGAGAAGAGAGATACAAACGGATCCAGAGGGGCAATTTTTTCACACAGAGGGTGGTGAGCGTCTGGAACGAGCTGCCAAAGGTAGTAGTAGAGGTGGGTACAATTTTATCTTTTAGAAAGCATTTAGATAGTTAGACAGATAAGATGGGTATAGAGGGATATGGGCCAAATGCAGGCAATTGGGATTAGCTTAGTAGTTAAAAAAGGGGCTGGCATGGACAAGTTGGGCTGAAGGGCCTGTTTCTACCTTATAAACCTCGATGACTATGAGATCAGGACTTGGATTGCTTTTTGAATCAGAATTTGCTGTCAGAATTGCAACAAGACCCAATAGCGCTTGCTGCTGTTTCTACTCAAACTGAGGAGCCATTAAATGGTTAAAACACACAGGTCCGAGAATTGTGGGATCTCTGTTAGCCTCATGGTCCTGCTCCCTCACCATTTAACCAAATCAAGGTTGCTTCCATTTATATCAAAGACCAAAGCTCGGACAAAGAGCAGGTTTTAAGGCTCTAAAAGATTTGGATTCCATCGCAAGATTCCCAAATAAGTTGCCCGCTGGTCATCACTCACTTCAGGATGATTTATTGATAAACACCAGTTTAGAAATGATACATTAACTAATCAGACAGAACGTATACAGCCGCTAACAGTTAAAAGCAGTTCTCTGATCCCGGATGGTAAACAGATGCCTAATGCAAGGGATGTTAGTTTCTTGTGTGTACAGAATTCTGCTCTCTGGTCAAAGTGTTAGGAAACACTTTTCCTCCAATCTCCCTCCTCCCCTTCCATCTGAAATGAACACTGCCTGCTCACCAGCACCTCAGCTCCTGACCACCAGAATAACACCAATAAATACTCTCCCTTTTGGGAGTGTCAATCATCTCTGTATCAATTGGGAGCAATGGGTACAGGCCAGGAAATCTGAATGTCAGCGTGGCTCCCACCTCCCCTATCTGACATTCCACCCAAGCTCAGCCCTTCAGTTCAGGCGATGTCCCAGTGTTATTCCCACGAGGCTATTAACCCTGAAACATTGTGGGGATCCAGGCTCGAATCCCGCCACGGCAGATGGTGGAATTCGGATTCAATCAAAAATATCTGGGATTAAGAATCTACTGATGACCATGAAACCATTGTCAGAAAAACCCATCTGGTTCACTGATTCCCCTATAGGGAAGGAAATCTGCCCTCCTTACCCGGTCTGGCCTACATGTGACTCTGAAATGCCTCGAGAATGAGCAATAACTGGTGACCAGTCAGCGACACCCATATCCTTGGAAGAATGAATAAAAAGACTTTAATCGGTACAAGGTAGGAATGTCAGCAAGACAGCTTAAAAGAAGAGACCTTGCTGTTTCTATAGACCTGTTTAAAAATCCCCTTTCAATGTTGCTCAGTGAATGCCATCAATTGGGATGGGGGTGGGGGGGCTGGAGAGGTGTTTAATATCTGGGGGGGTTACAGAGATGGGGAGGGGGGTGCTCGAGAGGGGTTTAATATCGGGGGGGTTACAGAGATGGGGAGGGGGGCGCGGGAGAGGGGTTTAATATCGGGGGGGTTACAGAGATGGGGGGGGTGGAGAAGGGTTTAATATCGGGGGGGTTACAGAGATGGAAGGGGGGTGGAGAGGGGGTTAATATCGGGGGGGGTTACAGAGATGGGGGGGCTGGAGAGGGGTTTAATATCAGGGGGTTACAGAGATGGGCGTTGGAGAGGGGTTTAACATCGGGGGGGGGTTACAGAGATGGGGGGGTTGGAGAGGGGGTTAATATCGGGCGGGTTACAGAGATGGGGGGGTTGGAGAGGATTTAATATTAGGGGGTTACAGAGATGGGGGGGCTGAAGAGGGGTTTAACATCGGGGGGGGTTACAGAGATGGGGGGGTTGGAGAGGGGGTTAATATCGGGGGGGTTACAGAGATGGGGGGGTTGGAGAGGATTTAATATCAGGGGGTTACAGAGATGGGGGGGCTGGAGAGGGGTTTAATATCAGGGGGGGTTACAGAGATGGGGGGGTTGGAGAGGGGTTTAATATCGGGGGGGGTTACAGAGATGGGGGGGCTGGAGAGGGGTTTAATAGGGCGGTTACAGAGATGGGGGTTGGAGAGGGGTTTAATATCGGGGGGGGGTGGAGAGGGGTTTAAAGACAATGAACATTTTAACGGATTTGAAGACATGTCCAAGTCTCAGGAACCCCTTGCCTCCTCCGTCTCCCCCGCCCTTACCCCCACTCCCACCCCTTCCTCCAGATTCAAGTTTCCACTGTCAGAAAGCATCCTTTCTGGTTGTATCACAGCTCGGTCTGGGCTCCTGCTCTGCCCAAGGCCACAAGGAAATACAAAAGGTCATGAATGTAGCCCAATCCATAACACAAACCAGCCTCCCATCCATTGACTCTGTCTACACTTCCTGCTGCCTCAGGAAAATTAAGGACCCCACGCACCCCGGACATTCTCTCTTCCACCTTCTTCCGTCAGGAAAAAGATACAAAAGTCTGAGGTCACGTACCGACCAACTCAAGAACAGCTTCTTCCCTGCTGCTGTCAGACTTTTGAATGGACCTACCTCACATTAAGCTGATCTTTCTCTAGCTATGACTGTAACACTACATTCTGCATCCTCTTCTTTCCTTCTCTATGAACAGTATGCTTTGTCTATAGTGTGCAAGAAACTTGTATCCCAATACATGTGACAATAATAAATGAAATGAAATCAAAATCAAGTCTCCTGTCAGCTGCAGTTGACCTCAGCTAATGCAAAAGATGGTTTAAGCAGGCTTTAAATGTGCTGAGTTGTCCAGGGCAGGATAAACTTAAAGGCAGCATCCTAATCCCCGCTAAACTCAGAAGCTGAGATTCTGAGCAGTGAGAGGTAGCATTTAGTTTTGCACTAACAAATTGTGTCTGAATTTAAACTCCAGTTAAAGAGGCAAGAAGCGGAATATGGAAAAGACAGAGAATGTGGAAGAGGCAGTTTCAGAGGAGTCTGGGGACGCTGAAGATTTGCTCTTTGGCAAAACCAACCCAGACACAACCCCTGACCCTGTCCTTGCTCCAGAGAACATGACCCGCAAACAGAAAATCATTTACTACGCAGACCGAGTCTTCCTCTGCTTTCTGGTGCTGCTGTTTGTGGTCCTCTCAATCGAGATTATCTACAAGGTCTGGTACATTATCAACTGGACAGGAATCTTCAGTTACTTCAGGAACTTGGCTAGCTGGCTGACAACACACGAGGAGGAGGAGGAGTTGTTAGAACTGTGATTCATGTGTATCTCTAAGTCAAGGTAGGTGACAGCGGTTTCAGAGGAAGTGTTTCACCTTCAACTGCATTCAGATGCTCTGCGTTTATCGTACCATCTTCCACTTGTACTGCTGTTTATCTTCTTCAAATGGATGCTATTGAGAGCACTGAATTGGAATCAGTGCTGGCACCAGATGGACAAGGATTTTAAAAGCCACTGTGTTTGGTTTAGTCATTTCAATGATGTCTCCTGTAACAACTATAAATATTCCAACTTCCCCACTCCTCCCTTTCTGAACTGTCTGTGTCCCCATTCGATGTGACTCTGGAACTGCTCAGTCCAAAATACTTGGGACTGAACCACTCTTAGATGTTGGAATTTTTTGAATGACTCTACAAAGCGTCACTACAAATGTGTGAGCCAGAAACCACCACCATTTACTGGATAAAAACACAGTAATAAAAATTGTTGAACTCATCCAAAGCCTGTATCTTCTCTGTTCCTGCTATTAAAATGATGATGATCTCAGAGTGAATGTGTCCGACTGCCTCTCCAAAACAAAATACATCTCCTTCTACCAGGAAGTGGGTGAGATTATTCAGTGATATTGGGCCAGTTGGAAGCTTCTGACAACTGCATCTGGGGTCACCCTGGAATCTTCAGGCTGAAGCACAGGGAACCAGAGGCCCCAGGCTAATGTTCTGGGTGACCGGAGTTCAAATTCCACCATCGCAGCTGGCAGAAGTTAAATTCCATGAATAAAATATGGAAGGTAAAGTTAGCCTCAGTCACAGTGACCACAAAGCCACCATCAATTATCAGAATAACCCACCTGGTTCACTAATGTCCTTTAGGGAAGGAAATCTGCCATCCTTACCCGGTCTGGCCTACATGTAACTCCAGAGCCCCAGCAATGAGGATGATTCTTAACTGCTGTCTGAAATGGCTGAGTGAGACACTCAGGGACAATAGGGATGGGTAGTAAATGCTGGTCCAGCCCAGCGATGCCTACATCCCATGAATGAATTTTTAAAAATCAAACTGTCTTTTTCAAAGCAAGTTCATTAAACGTTTGGAATTTCTAAGTTCTATATAGTTATAAAATGCTGGGTGTCCTGTCCAATGTTAATTTACAATCAGGTGCAGTGGAGAGTTTTTCTCAAGTATATTCGATTAAAATTGGTTCCAATATATCAAATGTTTGGTAACACTGCCCAAACTGGTAAAAACGCAGTGTGTTTGTACTCGGAGTTTAGCTCAGTTAATATGTTCTGATAATGGCACCCTAATGATGCTGACAGTTTAGTTCAGAAGTGGTTCAATATTTAATTACATTTGATTTGAACACAAGGAAGCAGAATCATTACTTTATCTTGTTGCAGAATTTATGTAGATTCTAATTTTCAGGATTTATTTTCAATGAGATTATTAGGCAACGTCTGTGCCTGCGTATATAATGGCCTGAGAGTGTGTTTGTGTGTGTGCGTGTGAACATAGACAGTGGCCGTGTGTGTGTATGTGTATGTATGCATGCGTTTGTGTGTGTGAACATAGACAGTCGTGTGTGTGTGTGTATGTGTGCGTTTGTGTGTGTGAACATAGACAGTGGCAGTGTGTGTGTGTGTCTGAACATAGACAGTGGCCGTGTGTATGTGTGCGTGTGTGTTTGTACATTCACAGTGCCATGTGTGTGTGTGTATAGGCAGTGGCCTGGTGGGTGAGTGAGGGTGTGTGTTTGTGTGTGTGTGTGTGTGTGTGTGTATATACACAGGTAGTGTCCAGATGTGTGTGTGTGTATGCACAGGCAGTGGCTTGGTGTGTGTGTGTGTGTGTGTGTGTGTATACACAGGTAGTGTCCAGGTATGTGTGTGTGTGTGTGTGTGTGTATGCACAGGCAGTGGCCTGGTGTGTGAGTGTGTGTGTATATATACACAGGTAGTGTCCAGGTGTGTGTGTGTGTATGCACAGGCAGTGGCCAGGTGTGTGTGTGTGTGTATGTGTATACATAGGCAGTGGTCAGGTGAGTGAGTGAGCCTTCAATTTAACATGTAGATATTGTATTAAAATGAGCTTTTATATTCTCAATTGAAGGCATTTTGTTTTAGCTGTTGCTTTGCATTTAAAAATATGAAACTCTGCCAGAACAGTGCATGTTAAGTAAAGGTTGGTCAGTATTACCAAGCTGTCAGTCACTACTTTGTAGCTGGAATGAAAATACGGTGATGATCTGGTGCCTTTAAGAAATGTATTTTATCATGTTTCCTGTGAGGGGTATGTTTAAAATTCAGCTCTGATTTACATGGTGCCAATTTGTCTGCACCAGGATGCTCACATGCTGAGAATACAGCCTAATCATTGATTTTAGCTTGGGATGTGTTTGTCTAAAGCTGAGTTCATGATTGTTTGTTTGTTTTGGTTTATCTTCTGGAGAATCTGAGTAGGGTTTTGATTAGAATCAAAATACTGCGGATGCTGGAATCTGAAACAAAATCAGAAAATGCTGGAAAATCTCAGCAGGTCTGGCAGCAGCTGTGGAGAGAGAATAGAGCTAACGTTTCCAGTCTGGATGAGCTCAAAACATTGACTCTATTCTCTCCTCACAGATGCTGTCAGACCTACTGAGATGTTCCAGCATCTTCTGTTAGGGTTTTGATTAGGTTGATTGACTAGACAGTCATGTGTTAACAAACCGAGCTAGGTTTATAGAGAAAAAGCAGTCAGTTTCTGCTTGGTCCTAAAAGCAGCAAGAGATGTCTTTCCCTCTCTCTCTCTGGAGGCTGCAGTCTGGGACAGTAAAAAGACAGGTTTTTCTCTCTCTCTTTAAGAACATAAAATTAGGAGCAGGGGCAGGCCATCTAGCCCCTCGAGCCTGCCCCGCCATTCAGTAGGATCATGGCTGATCTGAAGTGGCTCAGTTCCACTTTCCCACTTTCTCCCCATAACCCTTAATCCCCTTGCCTACCAAAAACCTATCTACCCACGTCTTAAATATATTTAGCGAGGCAGCCTCCACCACTTCAATGGGCAGAGAATTCCAGAGATTCACCACCCTTTGAGTGAAGAAGTTCCTCCTCAACTCCGTTCTAAACTGCGCCCCCCCCCTTATCTTGAGGCTGTGCCCTCTAGTCCTGCTGTCCTTTCTCAGAGGGAAGAACCTCTCCACCTCTACCCTATCCATCCCCTTCATCATCTTATACGTCTCAATAAGATCCCCCCTCATCCTTCTAAACTCTAACGAGTACAAGCCCAGTCTATTCAGCCTGTCTTCATAGTTCAACCCCCTCAACTCCGGTATCAGCCTAGTGAACCTCCTCTGCACTCCCTCCAAGGCCAAAATATCCTTGCGCAAGTGCGGCAACCAAAACTGCACACAGTACTCCAGCTGCGGCCTCACCAGTGCCCTGTACAGTTGCAGCAAGACCTCCCTGCTTTTATATTCAATCCCCCTCACTGTGAAGGCCAGCATCCCATTCGCCTTCCTGACCACCTGCTGCACCTGCAGACTGGGTTTTTGCGACTCGTGCACAAGGACCCCCAGGTCCCTCTGCACCGTAGCATGCTGCAGCTTTTCTCCCTTTAAATAGTAATCCCTTCTACTATTATTCCTGCCAAAGTGGATAACCTCACACTTGCCAACATTGTACTCCATCTGCCAGGTCCTCGCCCACTCGCTTAGCCTATCTAGATCCCTCTGCAGACTTTCTACACCCTCCGCACAATTTGCTTTTCCACTTACCTTTGCGTCATCAGCAAATGTCGACACCTTACACTCGGCTCCCTCCTCCAGATCATCTATATAAATGGTAAATAGCTTTATATATAAAGGTGTTCAAAAGGCTCCAGGACTGTTAACAATTACAAGCACATAAACCTGGGGGGGTTGCTAACTGATTTTGAAGAGGGGTTTAAGTCAATAAGAGGAATATTGCTTGAATCAGAACTAATAGAGATAGATTAGCAGTTAAGAACTATATCTTGTCATGTTTAAACATTTCAGTTGATTAAAATGAAGCTAATTCACTTGCTTTAGTTTAACAAAGTTAAATAAAGTTTGTTTTGAGAAAATCTTCCTAGTGAGCCAATAGAATCACTGCTGGACCTTATTCTTGCACTAATGCTACAACAGAAAGTCTGTTGAGCTATAGTGGTTTTAAACTCTGGAGTTTCTGCTCTGATATCTGAATATCAGAACTGAACTGAAGGAAGACTGCAGCACACAGAGTTGGTGATAAAACAGCAATTTTATTGGAAACTTTATCAGCTGAACATTTTTCTGGTCACATTCAGCAGAGTGAAATAGGAATGGTCTCACATTCTGGTAATCCATCAGTTCTGCACCTCTCTCTCTCTCTTTACACTAAAGGAATAAGGGGATGGTCCCTCCATTTCACTTCAACTCTATCCTAAAAGCTGCAGGTAGGTGACCAGTTACAGGTGAGGGGCAGAGGGGTTGGCCATGCCAGTTAGGGGTTGGCAGCTGGTTGTGTGTCGGGGGGGGGGGGTCCATGTTGCCACATTGGTCACAGGTGGGTGAAGAATGGAAATGTGGATGGGGCGGCCATGTTCATTGGGGTAAGAGCGGCCATGCCAGTTGCGGGGTGGGGAGTGGGGGGAGGGGGTTCCATGTTGGTTACAGGTGGGATGTTGGCCAAGCCAGTTAAGGGGTAGCTGGTTGTATATCGAGGTGGGGGGTGTTCCATGTTGGTTATGGGTGAGGTGGAAATGTGGATGGAGCGGCCATTTGGTTGGGTTAAGAGTGGCCATGCCAGTTGTGGGTAAGGGTGAAGATATCAAGTTGATCTGAAGTGACTCAGGATTATTGACACTGTGTCATCAGTCCCTCAGTACAGCAGAATCTCGGACTTCAGTAAGTGCAGAGAGTGTGGCACAGGCAGGTGTTACTCTATAAAGACAATTTCTCCAGGGCTTTAACTCGAGCTGGCAACCGGAATTGTGCTGGGACTTCCCGATTTCACACTGACACTTACAGCAACCGACACCAGCAATGTTTCCCCAGGAACCAGATCGGGCTGAGAGGCACCTCCACTTTCGACAGCGAATCCCTCCAGTAGGATTCCAGATACTGCAGCTTTCTCCATCGGTACACAGAGGTTTTCCCACTCTCACAGTGTCCAGTGCCCTGGGGAGGATGTTCAGGGATTTTAGCAAGGCCTTTGACAAGGTACCACATGGTAGGTTGTTGCATAAGGTTAAATCTCATGGGATCCAGGGTGAGGGATCTAAATGGATACAAAATTGGCTTCTTGACTGAAGCCAGAAGGTGGTTGTAGAGGGTTGTTTTTCAAACTGGAGGCCTGTGACCAGCGGTGTGCCTCAGGAATCAGTGCTGGGCCCACTGTTATTTGTCATTTATATTAATGATTTGGATAAGAATATAGGTGGCATGGTTAGCAAGTTTGTAGATGACACCAAGATTGGTGGTATAGTGGACAGTGAAGAAAGTTATCTTGGATTGCAATGGGATTTGATCAGTTGGGCCACTGGGCTGACGAATGGTAGATGGAGTTTAATTTAGATAAATGAGAGGTGATGCATTTTGGTAGATCGAACCAGGGCAGGACTCACTCAGTTAATGGTAGGGCGTTGGGGAGAGTTACAGAACAAAGAGATCTAGGGGTTCATGTTCATAGTTCCTTGGAAGTGGAGTCACAGGTGGACAGAGTGGTGAAGAAGGCATTCGGCATGCTTGGTTTCATTGGTCAGAAAATTGAATACAGGAGTTGGGATGTCTTGTTGAAATTGTACAAGACATTGGTAAGGCCACACTTGGAATACTGTGTACAGTTCTGAAAGAGTGCAGAAAAGATTTACTGGGATGCTACCGGGACTTGATGGTTTGAGTTATAAGGAAAGGTTGGATAGACTTTTTCATCCAGAGCTGAGGGGTGATCTTATAGAGGTCTATAAGATAATGAGGGGCATATTTCAGCTAGATAGTCAATATCTTTTCCCAAAAGTAGGCGAGTCTAAAACTAGTGGGCAAAGGTTTAAAGTGAGAGGGGAGAGATACAAAATTGTCCAGAGGGGCAATTTTTTCACACTGAGGGTGGTGAGTGTCTGGAACAAGCTGCCAGAGGTAGTAGTAGAGGCGGATATAATTCTGCCTTTTAACATTTAAATAGTTACATGGGTACGATGGGTACAGAGGGATATGGGCCAAATGCGGGCAACTGGGACTAGTTCAGGGGTTTAAAAAACAGCAGCATGGATAAGTTGGGCCAAAGGGCCTGTTTCTGTGCTGTAAATCTCAATGACTCTATGAATCTAATTCTGCATCCATGGCTTGAGTGTTTAGTAATGAACTGTGGGTTGGGGCAGTCTATGGTGGAGATTCTCCCAGTCTAACATTCACCGCGGTACACCGATATTCCCCAGTCTAACACTCACCGCGGTACACAGACATTCCCCAGTCTAACACTCACCGCGGTACACCGATATTCCCCAGTCTAACACTCACCGCGGTACACAGACATTCCCCAGTCTAACACTCACCGCGGTACACAGACATTCCCCAGTCTAACACTCACCGCGGTACACAGACATTCCCCAGTCTAATACTCACCATGGTACACAGACATTCCCCAGTCTAACACTCACCGCGGTACACAGACATTCCCCAGTCTAACACTCACCGCGGTACACAGACATTCCCCAGTCTGACACTCACCGCGGTACACAGATATTCCCCAGTCTGACACTCACCGCGGTACACAGACATTCCCCAGTCTAACACTCACCGCGGTACACAGACATTCCCCAGTCTGACACTCACCGCGGTACACCGATATTCCCCAGTCTAACACTCACCGCGGTACACAGACATTCCCCAGTCTAACACTCACCGCGGTACACCGATATTCCCCAGTCTAACACTCACCGCGGTACACCGATATTCCCCAGTCTGACACTCACCGCGGTACACAGATATTCCCCAGTCTAACACTCACCGCGGTACACAGACATTCCCCAGTCTAACACTCACCGCGGTACACAGACATTCCCCAGTCTAACACTCACCGCGGTACACAGACATTCCCCAGTCTGACACTCACCGCGGTACACAGACATTCCCCAGTCTAACACTCACCGCGGTACACAGACATTCCCCAGTCTAACACTCACCGCGGTACACAGACATTCCCCAGTCTGACACTCACCGCGGTACACAGACATTCCCCAGTCTGACACTCACCGCAGTACACAGACATTCCCCAGTCTGACACTCACCGCGGTACACAGATATTCCCCAGTCTAACACTCACCGCGGTACACAGACATTCCCCAGTCTAACACTCACCGCGGTACACAGACATTCCCCAGTCTAACACTCACCGCGGTACACAGACATTCCCCAGTCTAATACTCACCATGGTACACAGACATTCCCCAGTCTGACACTCACCGCGGTACACAGACATTCCCCAGTCTGACACTCACCGCAGTACACAGACATTCCCCAGTCTGACACTCACCGCGGTACACAGATATTCCCCAGTCTAACACTCACCGCGGTACACAGACATTCCCCAGTCTGACACTCACCGCGGTACACAGACATTCCCCAGTCTAACACTCACCGCGGTACACAGACATTCCCCAGTCTGACACTCACCGCGGTACACAGACATTCCCCAGTCTAACACTCACCGCGGTACACAGATATTCCCCAGTCTAACACTCACCGCGGTACACAGACATTCCCCAGTCTAACACTCACCGCGGTACACAGACATTCCCCAGTCTGACACTCACCGCGGTACACAGACATTCCCCAGTCTAACACTCACCGCGGTACACAGACATTCCCCAGTCTAACACTCACCGCGGTACACAGACATTCCCCAGTCTGACACTCACCGCGGTACACAGATATTCCCCAGTCTAACAGAGAGTGGCAGTGTGCAGGTTTCCATTGATTCCACCCACGGCAATTAGTTTTCCATCGAGAACTGTATCCACCGCCTGTACAGCGTTCCTTCCCAGTGAAATCTCACCAAGGTCCTGCAGAATGGGAACAGTTATTAGCGGGGTACCTGCTATACTAACCGTTACATATTGATGACAGCTGTATTTTAAATTGTATTTTACCTCAGGTTACCCAGCTCCCACCCCTCCTCTCCCCCACAACACCCACGCCTCCTGATTTGTCTCTCTGCCGATCCCACCCGGTCTTCCAGCAGCGATTTATCATTCTGGGCAGCACCCCCAGAGTGACCCATTCCTCTGGCAATTCCCCCTCTGGCAGCGACCCCACACTCACAGGTCTCTGGCTGTCTCTTTACCTGATTGGTGTTGTAGTTGATAGCATGCGCACTGTGGGTGCCACTCCCTCCTGCGATGACCACCTCACTGTTACAGAAGCGAGCTGTGTAGAGAAACTCGCTTTGTCCCGTACGGTGCAGGAAGGGAATGGTTTTCTCCAGCTTCAAGCTGTGATAATCCCACAGTTTCAGAGCGTTGTGGGCCACCCAAGATCCCGTCAAGATCCAGTTATCCTGAAAGTGTGCACAGGATTTTGGCGTTAGATATTCCTGCTCATTCCCCATAGCTTTTTACACCGTCCTGCCCTCACACTCTCCCTCTCTCCGCCTCTATCTTACTCTCTCTCTAGCTTTCCTCCCTCTCTCTCTCCCTCTTGCTGCTTTTCTCACACAGGGTCCACACCACGCTCAGAAACTTCATCCTTATTCCAGCAGAAGCTCAGGTTGTTCTGGCCTCACCCCTCTCTCACAGTAAAGTGGGTGAGACTGCAGCAGGTCAGGAAGGCAGCTCACCCACCACCTTCTCAAGGGATAATGAGGGATGGGCAATGAGCGATGGCCCTGCCCAGCGACCCCCACGTTCTGTCAATGAATAAATGGGGAAAAATCTTCAACAATCCTGCCTGAGTAATCCACTTCCTGAAAGAACAGCTCCAATAACAGCACAGACACCTGCTTGTGGATCCTATCAGTCCCCTCGGACTGTCTGAGTAGCTGAGAGTCCGTCACACTGACACACACTGACCCCTCATGCCCATCACACTGACACACGCTGACCCCTCACACCCGTCACACTGACCCACGCTAACCCCTCACACCCGTCACACTGACACACGCTGACCCCTCACACCCGTCACACTGACACACGCTGACCCCTCACACCCGTCACACTGACCCCTCACACCCGTCACACTGACCCCTCACACCCCTCACGCTAACCCCTCACGCCCGTCACACTGACCCCTCACGCCCGTCACGCTGACACACGCTGACCCCTCCCGCCCGTCACGCTGACCCCTCACGCCCGTCACGCTGACACACACTGACCCCTCACGCCCGTCACGCTGACCCCTCACGCCCGTCACACTGACCCCTCACACCCGTCACACTGACCCCTCACACCTGTCACACTGACACACACTGACCCCTCACACCTGTCACGCTGACACACACTGACCCCTCACGCCCGTCACGCTGACCCCTCACGCCCGTCACACTGACCCCTCACACCTGTCACACTGACACACACTGACCCCTCACACCTGTCACGCTGACACACACCGACCCCTCACACCCGTCACACTGACCCCTCTGACCCCTCACACCCGTCACACTGACACACACTGACCCCTCACACCCGTCACACTGACACACGCTGACCCCTCACGCCCGTCACGCTGACCCCTCACGCCCGTCACGCTGACCCCTCACGCCCGTCACGCTGACCCCTCACGCCCGTCACACTGACCCCTCACGCCCGTCACACTGACCCCTCACGCCCGTCACACTGACCCCTCACACCTGTCACACTGACACACACTGACCCCTCACACCTGTCACGCTGACACACACCGACCCCTCACACCCGTCACACTGACCCCTCTGACCCCTCACACCCGTCACACTGACACACACTGACCCCTCACACCCGTCACACTGACACACGCTGACCCCTCACGCCCGTCACGCTGACCCCTCACGCCCGTCACACTGACCCCTCACACCCGTCACACTGACACACGCTGACCCCTCACACCCGTCACACTGACACACGCTGACCCCTCACACCCGTCACACTGACACACACTGACCCCTCACGCCCGTCACGCTGACCCCTCACGCCCGTCACACTGACCCCTCACGCCCGTCACACTGACCCCTCACGCCCGTCACACTGACACACACTGACCCCTCACACCCGTCACACTGACCCCTCACACCCGTCACACTGACCCCTCACACCCGTCACACTGACACACACTGACCCCTCACACCCGTCACACTGACACACACTGACACACGCTGACCCCTCACGCCCGTCACGCTGACCCCTCACGCCCGTCACGCTGACCCCTCACGCCCGTCACGCTGACCCCTCACGCCCGTCACGCTGACCCCTCACACCCGTCACACTGACCCCTCACACCCGTCACACTGACCCCTCACACCCGTCACACTGACACACACTGACCCCTCACACCTGTCACACTGACACACACTGACCCCTCACACCCGTCACACTGACACACACTGACCCCTCACACCCGTCACACTGACCCCTCACACCCGTCACACTGACACACACTGACCCCTCACACCTGTCACACTGACACACACTGACCCTTCACACCCATCACGCTGACACACACCGACCCCTCACACCCGTCACACTGACCCCTCTGACCCCTCACACCCGTCACACTGACACACACTGACCCCTCACACCCGTCACACCGACCCCTCACACCCGTCACATTGACCCCTCTGACCCCTCACACCCGTCACACTGACCCCTCACGCCCGTCACACTGACCCCTCACGCCCGTCACACTGACCCCTCACACCCGTCACACTGACACACACTGACCCCTCACGCCCGTCACACTGGCCCCTCACGCCCGTCACACTGACACACGCTGACCCCTCACACCCGTCACACTGACCCCTCCACCACTGACCACTCACCTTGATGTCAATGCCGTGGCCACAGATGTGTGGGCCACTAATGAAAGTCCGAGCTTCCTTTTCCATTCGCTTATCCCAGATCTGGAGCGGAAGAAAAGTGACCTGTAACTGCCCTGTTTCCCATCATGGGGAGAGATAGACCGAGAGCACAGAGCAGGAATACTGTGGATGTACAGACGAAGAATAGCGGGGGGCTAGAAATTAACAGGAGGGTGAGGGTGAACCTCGACACCATCCAGGACAAAGCATCCCTGCTTGATTGGTCCCACATCTACAAACATTCACTCCCTCCGCTAAGACTCTGACTCAGACATTGGCTCTATTCTCTCTCTCTCTCTCAGCTGCCGTCAGACACACTCAGATTTTCTTGCATTTTCTGTTTGTTTCCCACTCCCTCCCCCACCCACACACAGTGACAGCCGTGTCTACCATCTACAAGATGCCCCGCAGTGACTCACCAAGGCTCCTTACGCAGCACCTTCCACACCCACCACCTCTACCATCCAGAAGGACAAGGGCAGCAGATACCTGGGGAACACCCTCACCTGGAGGTTCCCCTCCGAGTCACTCACCATCCCGACCTGGAAATACATTGGCAGTTCCTTCACTAGGTCAAAATCCTGGAGCTCCCTCCCTAACAGCACTGTGGGAGTACCTACACCTCAGGGACCGCAGCGGGTTCTAGGAAGCGTCTGACCTTAACAGGAGGAAAAGTAGGACATTCGGCCTCTCGAACCTGTTCCACCATTCAATAAGGTCTCAGCTGATTGGTTTGTATTGAGTTCTACATTCCCTATTTATCCATCTGTCCCACCACACCGCTGCAGCCACCCCCTCCCCCTCCAATAATCTTCCCAACAAGAATACATTTACCTCTGCCTTAACGATATTCAGAGACCCCCCCTCCATCTCCCTTCTGAGGCAGAGGGTTCCAAAGTCACACAGCCCACTCATTGCTGTCCTAAAAGAGTGACCCTCCCAATTTTATTACCCCGATTCTGGGCTCTCCCCACAAGGGGAAATATTCTTTCCATACTCACACTGTCAAGATGTTCAGCATCTTATAAACATGGATCAGGTCACCCCTCACTCTTCTAAACTCCAGTAAGAAGCAGCTCAGTCTGCGCCCTGATTAGACAACCCACTCCCCCCAGTATCAATCTACTAAACCCTCTCTGAACCTCCTCCATTTACATCCCTCCTTGTCCAAGGACCCAGTGTTTCAGATGCAGTCTCACCATTGCCCTGGATATTATTCTTTTATATTCATTCCCTAATTGCCCCTTGAACTGAGTGTCTCACTTGGTCATTTCCGAGGGGTATTGCTGGGGCTCTGGAGTCACGTGTAGGCCAGACCGGGTAAGGACGGCAGATTTCCTTCCCTAAAGGATATTAGTGAACCAGATGGGTTTTTACAAGATTCCAGATATCTTAAATCTGAATTTAAACGTCTCTATCTGCAGTGGTGGGATACAAACCCAGATTCCCACAGCATTGCCCTGGGTTTCTGGATCACAGTCCAGTGACAACACGAGAAAGTGATCACCCCCCTCCCCACCCTGCACCAAACAGAAGCCTAACACCCTTCATTTTATGTTCAGTTCCTCTCGTAACAAAGGAGAGCATTCCATTCGCCTGGACTCCATGCTGCACCCGCACCTCGTCCCTCCCTATCTCTGTAATCTCCTCCAGCCTCACAACCCTCCGTCATCTCTGCACTCCTCAAACTCCAGTCTCCTGAGCCTTTAGATCACTCCATCCTATGTGGTCATGGCCTGGGTTCAAAGCTCTGGAGCTCCCTCCCTAACCCTCTCTGCCTCTCAACCTAAAGGTGTTCCTTATGACCTACCTCTGAGTGAGCGATGCTAATATCCCCTTGCTCAGTACCACAGTGACTCAGTGAATCATTCTGCTGTGAGGGGCACATTCAGCTGCTTCACACCCCACACCCCTCCACAACCCCCACCCCCACCATTGGACTGGAATAGATCACGGCCCCCCTGCCATTGGACAATGAATAGATCACGGCCCCCCTGCCATTGGACAGTGAATAGATCACGTCCCCACTGCCATTGGACAGTGGATAGATCACCCCTCCCCCCGCCGCTGGACAGTGGATAGATCCCCACCCCTCCCGCTGGTACTGGACAGTGGATAGATCCCACCGGTACTGGACAGTGGATAGATCCCCACCCCTCCCGCTGGTACTGGACAGTGGATAGATCCCACCGGTACTGGACAGTGGATAGATCCCCACCCCTCCTGCTGGTACTGGACAGTGGATAGATCCCACCGGTACTGGACAGTGGATGGAGCCGTACCTTGATGGAGTTGTCCCAGCCCCCGGTCAGGAAGATGTGACACTCTTCGGGGTGGAATCGCAGAGCAAAGATGCGACGGGAGTGACCGCTCATCAGCGTGAGATCGTCGCTGCTCTTGAAGTCCGGAGCTTCGAATACTTTGGCTATCTGTCAGAGACAAGACGGGAAGAAGCAAGGATCAGGCTGGGAGAGAGAAGAGAATGAGGAATAATGCCTAGAAAGTGGGTTTCTGCTATTCCTCCCGCAGTTCAGGGTCAGATTCAGGGATCACTCTGGAGTAGGGGGAGAACGATGACTGATTTCCTTTCTCCTTCGGTCCTGAACCAACACTACCTGTTAACTCTGTCAACATGAAGGCAGAGACAATGGGAGCCCTTCCTTATCATTAATCTGATTATCTCTCTGGCAAGGTGAAGAAGATAATAACCATCCCTGTGTGTGATCCAAAGTACCTTCCCCCAATCACAGACAGAACAGAAACACACTGAGCTCAGAATAAATCACCCTCCTATTCCAAACCAAACAGCAGCAGGACTTGTGAAGGAGCAGATGGATAGAGAATATGTAATGTGTAAACTCCAACAGGCCATTTGGCCCACTCCTGTCCTGGCTGTCGATGACCGCGTTCCCAGCTCTTTCCCAGAGATTTCTATCCCACTGCCTCTGTCAGCAGAGAACAGATCCCTTTAATGGAAGGTTTTCCCTGAATCCACGGGGCCAGCTTCAGGACAGACCCTTTGATCGTGAGCAAAGGATGGGAACAGCCCTGAGGTAGTAAAACACACGGAATACGCAAGACCCCTGGGTTGTGGTAGCCCACACACCTCGGACATTCCCTCTTCCACCTTCTTCCATCGGGAAAAAGGTACAAAAGTCTGAGGTCCCGTACCGACCGACTCAAGAACAGCTTCTTCCCTGCTGCTGTCAGACTTTTGAATGGACCTACCTCACATTAAGCTGATCTTTCTCTACACCCTCGCTGTGACTGTAACACTACCCTCTCCTTTCCTTCTCTATGAATGGTATGCTTTGTCTGTATAGTGCGCAAGAAACGATACTTTTCACTGTATCTGAATACACATGACAATAATAAATCAAATCAAAATTAAAATAAATTAGATCAAATCTAATTAAACATCACCTGGCTGGTCCTGCTGTCATACAGTCGGATGTGACGATCCCTGCCAGCTGTTGCGTAGATATTCCCATCGGAGCAGAAATCCAGGGCATGAATCTCATTCTCCTCCTCTGGGGAAAGATCGGAACAGAACACTGTGTGAAGATAACACATTCCTGGCACAATGTAAACTGCAGTGAGAATGTGGGGAAAGAGGAAGGTACTGAGATTCGCTGGATTCTGGGGAAGTGCCGGAAGATTGGAAAACGGCTAATGTTACGCCGTTGTTTAAGAAGGGTGGCAGGCAAAAGGCAGGGAATTATAGGCCAGTTAGTTTAACGTCTGTTGTAGGAAAAATGTTAGAATCCGTGATCAAGAAAATAGCGAGGCATCTTGAGGAGAATTGTTTGATAGAGCAGACGCAGCACGGTTTCATTAAGGGGAAGTCGTGTCTGACGAATTTATTGGAGTTCTATGAGGATGTGTCTAGGGCGGTGGATAGAGGAGAGCCGGTGGATGTGGTGTTTCTTGATTTTCAGAAGGCGTTTGATAAGGTGCCTCACAAGAGGTTATTGCAGAAGGTTAGGGGGCATGGAGTTGGGGGTAGGATGTTTGCATGGATAGAGGATTGGCTGTCAAATAGGAGGCAGAGAGTGGGGGTCAATGGGTGCTATTCGGATTGGCGGTTGGTGACTAGTGGAGTGCCCCAAGGGTCGGTGCTGGGGCCTCAGCTATTTACCATTTATATAGATGATCTGGAGGAGGGAACAGAGTGTATGGTGTCGAAATTTGCTGATGACACCAAGATTGGTGGAACGGCAAATTGCGTGGAGGGTGTGGAGAGTCTGCAGAAGGATCTAGATAGGCTGGGCGAATGGGCCAGGAACTGGCAAATGGAATTTAATGTTGGCAAGTGCAAGGTGGTCCACTTTGGTAGGAATAATGGTAGGAAGGACTATTACTTACGTGGCCAAAAACTGCAGCAGGCGACGGTGCAGAGGGACCTCGGGGTCCTTGTGCATGAGTCGCAAAAACCCAGCTTGCAGGTGCAGCAGGTGGTCAGGAAGGCGAATGGGATGCTGGCCTTCATAGCGAGGGGGATTGAATATAAAAGTAGGGAGGTCTTGCTGCGGCTGTATAGGGCATTGGTGAGGCCGCAGCTGGAGTACTGTGTGCAGTTTTGGTCGCTGCACTTACCCAAGGATATTTTGGCCTTGGAGGAGTGCAGAGGAGGTTTACTAGGCTGATACCGGAGTTGAGGGGGTTGAGTTATGAGGACAGGCTGAATAAACTAGGCTTGTACTCGTTAGAGTTTAGAAGAATGAGGGGAGATCTCATTGAGACATATAAGATGATGAATGGGATGGATAGGATAGAGGTGGAGAGACTCTTCCCGCTCAGAAAGGACAGTAGGACTAGGGGGCACAGCCTCAAGATAAAGGGGGGGCGGTTTAGAACAGAGTTGAGGAGGAACTTCTTCACTCAAAGGGTGGTGAATCTCTGGAATTCTCTGCCCGTTGAAGTGGTGGAGGCTGCCTCGCTAAATATTTTTAAGACGCGGGTTGATGGGTTTTTGATAAGAGAGGGGATTAAGGGTTATGGGGAGAGGGCGGGAAAGTGGAACTGAGCCATGACAGATCAGCCATGATCTTATTGAATGGCGGGGCAGGCTCGAAGGGCTAGATGGCCTACTCCTGCTCCTATTTCTTATGTTCTTATCAGATACAGAGAGCCACAATGATGGAGAGAAAACAGGGAACTTTATACTGAGACAATGAACAAAGAAAATTACAGCACAGGAACAGGCCCTTCGGCCCTCCAATCCTGCACTGACCATGCTGCCCCCCGACTGAACTAAAACCCCCTACCCTTCCGGGGACCATATCCCTCTATTCCCATCCTATTCATGGATTTGTCAAGAGGCCCCTTAAAAGCCACTATCGTATCTGCTTCCACTCCCTCCCCCAGAAGCGAGTTCCAGGCATCCACTACTCTCTGTGTAAAAAATGTGTAAAAACATTGACTATAAAAAGACCTGAGTTTTATATTTTAAATTGGACACAAACCCCAAATATAGCCAGGACGTAGGTAGCCACTGACAGGAACGTCTGCAAGATGTTTCTCTAGTGAGAGACGACAGAACCCCTCGCTGCGTTCCCAGACTAGCTACGTGTAAAAACATCCAAAGATTGAGTTTCTTTATTTGTTACTGTCACAAGTAGGCTTACATTAACACTGCAATGTAATTCCCCTAATCGCCACACTCCGGTTCCTGTTTGGGTACACTGTGGGACAATTTAGCATGGCTAATCCATCTAACCAGCACGTCTTTCAGACTGTGGGAGGAAACTGGAGCACCACACAGTCAATGGGGAAAACGTCTAAACTCCACACAGACAGTGACCCGAGGAATTGGAATGGAACCCGGGTCCCTGGCGCTGTGAGACAGCAGTGCTAACCCACTGTGTCACCAGGAATGGAACCCGGGTCCCTGGCGCTGTGGGGCAGCAGTGCTAACCCACTGTGTCACCGGGAATGGAACCCGGGTCCCTGGTGCTGTGAGGCAGCAGTGCTAACCCACTGTGTCACCAGGAATGGAACCCGGGTCCCTGGCGCTGTGGGGCAGCAGTGCTAACCCACTGTGTCACCGGGAATGGAACCCGGGTCCCTGGTGCTGTGAGGCAGCAGTGCTAACCCACTGTGTCACCGGGAATGGAACCCGGGTCCCTGGCGCTGTGAGACAGCAGTGCTAACCCACTGTGTCACCGGGAATGGAACCCGGGTCCCTGGTGCTGTGAGGCAGCAGTGCTAACCCACTGTGTCAATGGGGATGGAACCCGGGTCCCTGGCACTGTAACCACTGTGCCACTGGGCTGATCGATTACCAAAGACAAAGGGGCATAACGGCCATCGCATCTCCCAGACCTCGGGTGTAACTGCCTCCCTGGACCCAGTCGTGGGTTTCAAGTTGGAATACGTGAAGAAGGGAGTTAAATGTTTGTGCGTGCGTGTTTATGGTGATGGGGGGAGGGGTGCAACGCTCTCTCTCTGACTGTGGAAGTCAACCAGCCAGTAAAAAATGGATTGCAGTTGGAACCAGAAGTGAAAAGCCTCTCCAAAACCACAGAATACCTGGTTCAAAGAATCAACTACACCGGAACCAACAACTTTTGGGGAAATTTCACCTGAGACTAATTATAACAGGAGGCCCCAGCCATATGTCCCTGACCCAGAGTGGAGATAATACTGGGCTGGAGCCTGTAGTCTCTGGTGACCTACCAACACCGGGTATGTACAGAGCAATGGGGAGTGTAAACTGAGTGAAAGACCATAACTTTCTCAATAATTCTCATGCGCGCCTGGGGCCAGAATCACAGCGGCGCACATCATACTGTACCCTTTATCTCAATCACTGGCCAGCCTGTGTCTGTGTTATAAATGGTTATGATGCCGTCAGCTCCCGCAGTCACCAGGATGTTGGGGTGTTTCGGATAATAATTCATCGCGGTCACAGCTTGCCGTGTCCGGTGTCCAGGGGACAGCTCGGCAACAATTACACCGGTCTGTGCATTCAGCAACTGGGATAAACAACAGGTAAGGGGAAGAGAGACGGAAAGTTAGACAGATCCACAAACAGAAAGATGCAGACAAGAGTCTGTCAGTGAATTGAAGGGAAAGATAAAAGTTTATTTATTAGTGTCACAAACAGGCTTACATTAACACTGCAATGAAGTTACTGTGAAAATCCCCCAGTCACCACACTCCAGCACCTGTCCGGGTTACACTGAGGGAGAATTTAGCACGGCCAATCCACCCTAACCAGCACGTCTTTCAGACTGTGGAAGGAAACCGGAGCACCCGGAGGAAACCCACACAGACACAGGGAGAACATGCAGACTCCGTACAGACAGTGACCCAAGCTGGGAATTGAACCTGGGTCCCTGGCACTGTGAGGCAGCAGCGCTAACCCATTGTGCCACCGGGAATGGAACCCGGGTCCCTGGCGCTGTGAGGCAGCAGTGCTAACCCACTGTGTCACCGGGAATGGAACCCGGGTCCCTGGCGCTGTGAGGCAGCAGCGCTAACCCACTGTGCCACCAGGAATGGAACCCGGGTCCCTGGCGCTGTGAGGCAGCAGTGCTAACCCACCGTGTCACCGGGAATGGAACCCGGGTCCCTGGTGCTGTGAGGCAGCAGTGCTAACCCACTGTGTCACCGGGAATGGAACCCGGGTCCCTGGCGCTGTGAGGCAGCAGCGCTAACCCACTGTGTCACCGGGAATGGAACCCGGGTCCCTGGCGCTGTGAGACAGCAGCGCTGACCCACTGTGTCACCGGGAATGGAACCCGGGTCCCTGGCGCTGTGAGGCAGCAGTGCTAACCCACTGTGTCACCGGGAATGGAACCCGGGTCCCTGGCGCTGTGAGGCAGCAGTGCTAACCCACTGTGTCACCGGGAATGGAACCCGGGTCCCTGGCGCTGTGAGGCAGCAGTGCTAACCCACTGTGTCACCGGGAATGGAACCCGGGTCCCTGGCGCTGTGAGGCAGCAGCGCTAACCCACTGTGTCACCGGGAATGGAACCCGGGTCCCTGGAGCTGTGAGGCAGCAGCGCTAACCCACTGTGTCACCGGGAATGGAACCCGGGTCCCTGGCACTGTGAGGCAGCAGCGCTAACCCACTGTGTCACCGGGAATGGAACCCGGGTCCCTGGCACTGTGAGGCAGCAGCGCTAACCCACTGTGCACAGCGCAGGGAGAAAATTAACAAGGAAGGTAAATGAAACATGGCTGGTTTATTAAAGAACTGGTCAATTCCCATTGGTTGCAACCAGCACAGAAATGATGGGCCAAAGGGGCTACTACAGTGCTGTAACGCAGCCATGGTCCTGTAATGCAGCACCGCCACCCTGCTGCGCAGCTATGCAGCGCCGCCACCCCGCATTGCCCATCCCTAATGACCCTTGAGTTGTGCAGTTTGCTCAGTCATTACCAAGTCAGCCACATTGCTGGGGCTCTGGAGTCACATGTAGGCCAGGCCGGGTAAGGATGGCAGATTTCCTTCCCTAACGGACATTAATGAACCAGACGGGTTTTCCTGACTATCTGTGTTAGTTTCATCGTCACTGAGAGAAACTTTATAATCCAGATTTATGAATTGAATTGAAGTTCCACCTGCAGCAGTGGTAGAATGTAAACCCATGCGAGCATCGTTCAGGGACTCTGGGTTACTCATCCAGCAATTTAACAATATACAGAGCATCAACGCACTCCATGTCTCTGTACCTGGCACATGTCCTGTCCATGTAGCCCTACCTGAACAGCGCCATTTCCAAACCCAACAGCTAAGTGCTGGGCATCAGGAGAGAAGCGGACACTGTAGATTCCTGCTGCATCCTTGCTCAGGAACATACGCTGTCGGACACACAGCTCCGTGTAAACATCCTGATTCTCGCACGGCTCATCAACAAGGCGCAATTCTTCAGCTGCCAAAATAGCCTCCTGCAGCTTCCGACGTGCCATCTCACCCCTGTGTGTGGCACAGAGCAAGACCAGTGTGCGGAGACATCAGGGACAGAGACATTAATACCACAACCTGTATTTCTGTGTGTGAGAGAGAGAGACATCAGGGACAGAGACATTAATACCACAACCTGTATTTCTGTGTGTGAGTGAGAGAGAAACATCAGGGACAGAGACATTAATACCACAACCTGTATTTCTGTGTGTGAGAGAGAGAGAGACACATCAGGGACAGAGACATTAATACCACAACCTGTATTTCTGCATGTGTGTGAGAGAGACATCAGGGACAGAGACATTAATACCACAATCTGTATTTCTGCATGTGTGTGAGAGAGACATCAGGGACAGAGACATTAATACCACAATCTGTATTTCTGCATGTGTGTGTGAGAGAGAGAGAGAGACATCAGGGACAGAGACATTAATACCACAATCTGTATTTCTGCATGTGTGTGAGAGAGAGAGAGAGAGACATCAGGGACAGAGACATTAATACCACAACCTGTATTTCTGTGTGTGAGAGAGAGAGAGAGACATCAGGGACAGAGACATTAATACCACAATCTGTATTTCTGTGTGTGAGAGAGAGAGAGAGACATCAGGGACAGAGACATTAATACCACAACCTGTATTTCTGTGTGTGAGAGAGAGAGAGAGAGACACATCAGGGACAGAGACATTAATACCACAATCTGTATTTCTGTGTGTGAGAGAGAGAGACATCAGGGACAGAGACATTAATACCACAACCTGTATTTCTGTGCGACAGACACCCCCCGTCCACACTCACTGACCCTCACCCTCTGTCCGCACTCACTGACCCTCACCCTCTGTCCGCACTCACTGACCCTCACCCTCTGTCCGCACTCACTGACCCTCACCCCCCGTCCGCACTCACTGACCCTCACCCCCCGTCCGCACTCACTGACCCTCACCCCCCGTCCGCACTCACTGACCCTCACCCCCCGTCCGCACTCACTGACCCTCACCCCCCGTCCGCACTCACTGACCCTCACCCCCCTTCCGCACTCACTGACCCTCACCCCCCGTCCGCACTCACTGACCCTCACCCTCTGTCCGCACTCACTGACCCTCACCCCCTGTCCGCACTCACTGACCCTCACCCCCTGTCCGCACTCACTGACCCTCACCCCCTGTCCGCACTCACTGACCCTCACCCCCTGTCCGCACTCACTGACCCTCACCCCCTGTCCGCACTCACTGACCCTCACCCCCTGTCCGCACTCACTGACCCTCACCCCCTGTCCGGAGTCACTGACCCTCACCCTCTGTCCGCACTCACTGACCCTCACCCTCTGTCCGGAGTCACTGACCCTCACCCTCTGTCCGCACTCACTGACCCTCACCCTCTGTCCGGAGTCACTGACCCTCACCCCCTGTCCGGAGTCACTGACCCTCACCCTCTGTCCGCACTCACTGACCCTCACCCCCTGTCCGCACTCACTGACCCTCACCCTCTGTCCGGAGTCACTGACCCTCACCCCCTGTCCGCACTCACTGACCCTCACCCTCTGTCCGGAGTCACTGACCTTCTGTCCGAAGCCGTTTCCTTGGCAACCGGCCGTTGTCAGACGAGGGCGCGCTCCGTGGGCAGGCGTTCTGCGCATGCGGACAGGAGACTCCGCTCCACTTAATGCGCATGCGTACTCCTCCCTCGGGGGGGGGCTTGACCTTGTGCGCATGTCTGCCTTTCTAGCCACCGGTTAATGCGCATGCGAGCTCATGTATAAGCCCCGCCCTTGACGGTCAAGCACATGCGCACCAAGAGGTAAACGTGAGAGTTACTCGACGCATGCGCAGGTCGGGTCCCACTTGGTCCCACACTGCGCGTGCGCACTGTGGCCCCATGCCTGGGCTGATGTGGTTCTATTAACATAGAGCATAGAACACTACAGCACAAACAGGCCCTTCGGCCCACAAGTTGCGCCGATCACATCACCTACCAACCTACAGACCTATCTATAACCCTCAATCTCATTAAACCCCATATACTCATCCAGAAGTCTTTTGAAAGACCCCAGCGAGTTCGCCTCCACCACCACTGACGGCAGCCGATTCAATTCACTCACCACCCTCTGAGTGAAAAACTTACCCCTAACATCACTTCTGAACCTCCCTCCCCGCACCTTAAATCTGTGTCCTCTCGTAGCAACCATTTCAACCTGGGGAAATAGCCTCTGAGAATCCACCCTATCTATTCCTCTCAACATTTTGTAAACTTCTATCAGGTCGCCTCTCAACCTTCGTCTCTCCAGGGAAAAGAGTCCCAGCTCCCTCAACCTAACTTCATAAGGCATGCCTCCAAGTCCAGGCAACATCCTTGTAAATCTCCTCTGCACCCTTTCAATAGCTTCTACATCCTTCCTATAGTGAGGCGACCAGAACTGCGCACAATACTCCAAATGAGGCCTGACAAGGGTCTTATAAAGTTCCAGCATTACCTCCCGACTCCTAAACTCAATCCCTCGATTAATGAAGGCCAGTACACCATACGCCTTCTTGACCACCTCCTCCACCTGCGAGGCCGATTTAAGAGTCCTGTGGACCCGGACCCCAAGATCCTTCTGCTCCTCAACACTACTCAGACTTCTGCCCTTGATAGTGTACTCGTTCATCCCGTTGGTTCTGCCAAAATGGATGACTACACATTTATCCGCGTTGAAGTCCATCTGCCACTTCTCCGCCCAGTCCTGCATCCTATCTATGTCCTGTTGCAACTTTTGCCATCCTTCCAGATCATCCACAACACCACCGACCTTCGTGTCATCAGCGAACTTACTTACCCATCCCTCCACTTCCTCATCCAGGTCATTTATGAAAATGACAAACAACAAGGGTCCCAGAACAGATCCTTGAGGCACTCCGCTGGTGACTGACCTCCATTCAGAAAAAGCCCCATCCACAACCACTCTCTGCCTTCTGCAGGCAAGCCAGTTCTGGATCCACAAGGCCAAAGGCCCTTGGATCCCATGCCCTCTCACCTTCTCAAGAAGTCTTGCATGGGGGACCTTATCAAACGCCTTGCTGAAGTCCATGTACACTACGTCCACGGCACTTCCTTCGTCAATGTGTTCAGTCACATTATCGAAGAACTCAACTAGGCTTGTAAGGCACGACCTGCCCTTGACAAATCCATGCTGACTATTCCTGATCATGTCAAACCTCTCCAAATGTTCGTAAATCTTGTCCCTCAGAAGCCTCTCCATCAGCTTACCAACCACTGAGGTCAGACTCACCGGTCGGTAATTTCCCGGGCTATCTCTGTTCCCTTTCTTAAAAATAGGAACTACATCCGCAATCCTCCAATCCTCTGGAACCTCTCCCGTCTCCATTGACGACGCAAAGATCATCGCCAGGGGCTCTGCAATCTCTTCCCTCGCCTCCCACAGTATCCTGGGGTACATCCCATCTGGTCCCGGCGACTTATCTACCTTGATAGAATTCAAAAGTTCCAACACATCCTCCTCCTTAATATTCACGTACTCAATCCTTTCCATCTGCTGCAAATCCATAACAAAATCTCCCAGATTGGCTTCCACCGTGAATACTGAGGCGAAGTACTCGTTAAGCACCTCCGCCATTTCTTCTGGTTCCACACAAACCTTTCCCCCCTCACCTTTTATAGGTCCTATCCCTTCTCTTCTCATCCTTTTACCTTTCACATATTTATAGAAGGCCTTGGGATTCTCCTTAATCTTACCCGCCAAGGTCTTCTCATGACCCCTTCTGGCTCTCCTAATTTCCCTTTTAAGTTCCCTCCTACAGTCCTTATACTCCTCAAAATCTTTAACATCTCCTAATTCCCTGAACCTCTTGTACACCTTCCTTTTCTTCCTGACTAGGTTCAACACATCCTTTGTGCACCACGGTTCCCTCGACCCACCAAAACCCCCTCGTCTCATCGGAACGTTGTCATTCAGAGCTCCAGACACACATTCCTTGAATATCTGCCACCTTCCTTCGGTACCTTTCCCTAAGAACGCCTCCTTCCAGTTTATTTGTCCAAGTAACTTCCTGACTTCTTCGTATCTCCCCTTACCCCAGACAAACACCTTCCTAGCCTGCCTGATCCTATCTCGTTCCAACGCAATTGTGAAGGAGATAGAATTATGGTCACCATATCCAAGATGCTCTCCTACCGAAAGATCCATCACCTGCCCTGGTTCATTCGCCAGTACCAGGTCAAGTACAGCCTCTCCCCTCGTAGGCTTGTCCACATACTGCGTCAGGAAACCTTCCTGAACACACCTAACAAACTCCTCCCCATCTATACCCCTTACCCTAGGGATATTCCAGTCGATGTTTGGGAAATTGAAGTCTCCCATCACGACAACTCTGTTATTAAAACATCTCTCCAGAATCTGTTTCCCTATTTGCACTTCAACTTCCCTGTCACTATTGGGCGGCCTATAGATTACACCCAGCAAAGTTTTCGACCCTTTGCTGTTCCTAACTTCCACCCACAGAGATTCTGTAGACAATCCCTCCACGACATCCTCTTTCTCTGTAGCCATGACACTATCCCTGATCAACAGTGCCACGCCACCACCCCTTCTGCCACCCTCCCTGTCCTTCCTGAAGCACCTGAAGCCTGGCACCTGAAGTACCCAGTCCTGTCCCTGAGACATCCAAGTCTCCGTAATGGCCACCACATCACAATCCCAAACAGCTATCCACGCCCTAAGCTCATCTACCTTATTCACTATACTCCTTGCATTAAAATATATACACTTCAGCCCCTCAGTCTGGGCATTTCCCATCTCCACCACCTGTCTAACCTCCCTCCCATACTGCCTGCGGTCCTCCCCTACCTGGGAGCGAACCTCCTCCGTCCCAGATTCCCCAACACAGTTCCCTCCCCCCATCCTTTCTAGTTTAAAGTCCCCCCAGTAGCCTTAGCCAGTCTTCCCGCCAAGATACTAGTCCCCCTGGTATTTAAGTGCCACCCGTCCCTACTATAGAGGTCCCACCTACCCCTAAAGAGGTCCCAGTGATCTAGGAACCGAAATCCCTGCCCTCTACACCAGTCCCTCAGCCACGCATTCACCCTCCACCTCATTTCATTTCTTCCCTCATTCTCCCGTGGCACAGGCAGCAATCCTGAGATTACTACCTTTGCTTTTCTCTTCCTCAGCTGCCTACCCAGTTCCCTATAGTCCTTTTTCACGAGTGCCTCCCTCTTCTTACCTACATCAGTAGTACCTATATGTACTACTACCTCCGGTTCCTCACCCTCCCCTTTCAGGATGTCTGGGACCCGCCCAGAGACATCCCGGATCCCAGCCCCAGGGAGACAAACCACCATCCGCGACTCCCTTCTACGTCCACAAAAACGCCTATTGATGTGGATGTGATTGGGAAGCAGTATAGCTCCTGTCCAATGCTGCAGTCCAGTTAGAAACTCTACAGCACAGACAGAGGCCATTTGGCCCATCGAGTCTGCACCGACCATAATCCCACCCAGGCCCTACTCTCTTCTCCCTACATACTTACCCACTAATCCCTCTAACCTACATATCTAAGGGCAATTTTAGCACGACCAATCAGCCTAACCTGCACATCTTTGGACTGTGGGAGGAAACCAGAGCACCCAGAGAAAACCCACGCAGACTCGGGGAGAATGTGCAAACTCCACACAGACAGTGACCCGAGCCGGGAATCGAACCCAGGTTCCTGGAGCTGTGAAGCAGCAATGCTAACCCATTGTGCTACCATGCCACCCCAAAACATTGAGACTGCCCTCTGTACACTAATATAAATCAGTCTCCTGATTTATGTTGGTGTGCAGAGGGCAGTCTCAATGTTTGTGGATGATACAAAGTTTGGAAGTGTTGTAAACTGTGAGGACAGGGTAGACCTTCTAAAGGACATAGACAAATTAGTGGAGTGAGCAGAGAGGCGGCAGAAGTTCATGTGTGAGGTGATGCATCCTGGTTGGAAGAACATTGGGAGATAATACAACATAAGGGATAAGAACATAAGAACATAAGAAATAGGAGCAGGAGTAGGCCATCTGGCCCTTCGAGCCTGCCCCGCCATTCAATAAGATCATGGCTGATCTGTCGTGGCTCAGTTCCACATTCCCGCCCTCTCCCCATAACCCTTAATCCCCTCTCTTATCAAAAACCCATCAACCCGCTTCTTAAAAATATTTAGCGAGGCAGCCTCCACCACTTCAACGGGCAGAGAATTCCAGAGATTCACCACCCTTTGAGTGAAGAAGTTCCTCCTCAACTCTGTTCTAAACCGCCCCCCCTTTATCTTGAGGCTGTGCCCCCTAGTCCGACTGTCCTTTCTGAGCGGGAAGAGTCTCTCCACCTCTATCCTATCCATCCCATTCATCATCTTATACGTCTCAATGAGATCTCCCCTCATTCTTCTAAACTCTAACTGGTACAAGCCTAGTTTTAGATGAAATCCTTAAAGGGAGTACAGGAACACCCCCAAGAGTTGGCGTGGCACAGTGGCACTGTGGCTAGCGCTGCTGCCTCAGAGCAGCAGGGACCGGGTTCAATTCCCAGCTTGGGTGACTGTCTGTACATTCTCCCTGTGTCTGCGTGGGTTTCCTCCAGGTGCTCCGGCTTCCAACCAGAGTATGAAAGACGTGCTGGTTAGGTGCGTTGGGCCATGCTAAATTCTCCCTCATTGTACCTGAACAGGCGCTGGAGTGTGGCGATTAGGAGATTTTCATAGTAACTTCATTGCAGTGTTAATGTAAGCTTCATTGTGACACTAATAAATAAACTTTAAATGGGGGAGCTGAGTGTACGTGTGCAGAGATCATTGAAGGTGGCAGGATAGATGGAAAGAGCAGTTAATTTCTTTCACAAAGCAGGTTTTTCCAGTCCTGCTGTGTTGGGGCCTCTGCTGAGTCTGTGCATTGGACACTTCTATGATATGCTACATACATGCAGACATACATCAAAGCCTACATGGAAACTAGAAGCAGGAGGAGGCCATTCAGCCCTTCAAGCCTGCTCCACCATTCACTACGATCATGGCTGATCATCAAGTTCAATATCCTGATCCACCTTCCCCCATTAGCCCCAAGAACGAAATCTAATTTCTTCCTGAAATCACACAACGTTTTGGCCTTAACTACTTTCTGTGGGAGTGAATTCCACACATTCCCCACCCTCTGGGTGAAGAAATTTCTCCTCACCCTCAGTTCTAAAGGGTAGGATTATTGGGCTGGGGTTGAGACCAGGTACTTGCTTGTCGTGTCCAATGATTCCCATTATTTGTCCGGGGGAATCTGCATTGAAGTCCTGCGTGGGAGGGTTTTTCCGGACTGGCTGTCTTGGCGGGAGTCATACTTTGGGTGAGCTGAATAGATCAGCATGGTTTAGCAGGGACGGTGGCATTGTGAACTTTCTCTATCGCTTTGTGGATTCTTGCAAATCAGTGGATGTGTGGAGGAATGATGTTTATTAGGACAAGAGCCAAGGGAGAGACAGTGTGTGTGACAGAGTGTGTGTGTGTGAGAGAGAGAGAGTGTATGAGTGTGTGTGAGAGAGAGTGTGTGTGTGAGAGAGAGAGTGTGTATGAGTGTGTGTGAGAGAGAGTGTGTGTGTGAGAGAGAGAGTGTGTATGAGTGTGTGTGAGAGAGAGACTGTGTGTGTGAGTGTGAGAGAGTGTGAGTTGTGTGCATGTAAGTGTGTGAAACCTTTTCACAAAATGAGTGGTTGGGATCTGGAATGCACTGTCTGGGAGTGTGGTTGGAGCAGGTTCAACCGAGGCGTTCAAAGGGTATTGGAGGATTATTTAATTAAAAACAATG
This sequence comes from Carcharhinus amblyrhynchos, assembly GCF_965287045.1. Classification (NCBI taxonomy): domain Eukaryota; kingdom Metazoa; phylum Chordata; class Chondrichthyes; order Carcharhiniformes; family Carcharhinidae; genus Carcharhinus; species Carcharhinus amblyrhynchos. The sequence continues at coordinate 4,013,657 of NW_027649786.1, forward strand.
TAAGGGGGAAAAGGCAGGGGAATGCACTAAGTCACATTGCTGGTTTGGAGAGCCAGTGCAGACACAATGGGCCAAATGGCCTCCTGGACCGTGACGATTCTGATTCTGAACACATCCTTGTAGCTCTCACAGTCCTGCCGCTGTATTATCCTCTTATGAGTGTTGAAAAGGTGAGACATCTGCCCTTCATTTGGGAAGATGTTGCATCTTGAAGAGTTGCTGGCCAGTTCCTCCAGAGTGTGATCTGACAAAGGGCCAGCGCTCCGAAAGATTTTGCTACCGACAGAGGAACTGCACACAGACTGTCTGACACTCACCTGGGTTTCTACTTCCTAAAACTCAGGGTGCCATTTTCCAACCACACTCACCCCTTGACCAGAAAATCCCACCCGCGGTCAGCGGATCTTGGCATGGCTCCCCCCCACCGCCCCCCACCCCCAGTCTGGGGTCCAGGTGGAGAAGGGAGAGGAGGCTTGGAGGGAGTCACAAGGGAGGAGATCGGTGGGGGGGGGTGTGGATGTGTGGGATAGGGAGGGGGTTAAGCTGCTGGGGGGTGGGGACAATGGGAGGAGTGGCAGCCAGAGATCACTGGGCCCTTAAGGAAGGACATCCTGACTCTGAAGTGGGCTTCTGTTGGATGTAACTCTCTTTGTTTCTGGGTTTCCCCCTCTCTGAGCTGTCTCCCATCCACCAGCCTAGGAATTGAAGCTCTGAAGTAAAAGCCTTGCAAGATTTAAACTCTCTCAGCCATCCCGTGGGGGTGACCCAGCACTGGAACAGACCATTCAGCCCATTCCTTTTCAGTTACCCTGCTGTGCTGCCAGGCGGTGATGAACATCCCAGGAACATTCCTATCCAATGAAGAAACTGTTTCACTCAGGCAGTGGTGAGAATCCGGAAGTGCTTGAAGCAAGTATTGCAGACACATTCCAGAGGAGGCTCAGAGAGCCAGAGCAGGGGGCAGAAATACAGGATAGTTCCAACAGAGTTCAGCGAGGAAACAGGAGAGCAAATTCAAACGGAGCGTAAACACAGGCATGTCAATTGTGGTCAAATAACTCCGTGTTTTATCACCTGTGGAATCCAAAGAGATAGTTATTGATTTGAATTCCATCATTTTACATTAATTTAGATTTGGGAGTTATAACTCCTGGGAAAAAGTTAACCCATTGCATTTAAAAACATAGGTACCAAACAATGTCCTAAGACTGGCCATGCTAAATTGTCCCTTAGTGTCCAAAGATGTGCAGGTTAGGGTGGATTGGCCATGCTAAATTGTCCCTTAGTGTCCAAAGATGTGCAGGTTAGGGTGGATTGGCCATGCTAAATTGTCCCTTAGTGTCTAAAGATGTACAGGTTAGGGGGATTGGCCATGCTAAATTGTCCCTTAGTGTCCAAAGATGTACAGGTTAGGGTGGATTGGCCATGCTAAATTGTCCCTTAGTGTCTAAAGATGTACAGGTTAGGGGGATTGGCCATGCTAAATTGTCCCTTAGTGTCCAAAGATGTACAGGTTAGGGTGGATTGGCCATGCTAAATTGCCCCTTAGTGTCCAAAGATGTACAGGTTAGGGTGGATTGGCCATGGTAAGTGTGCAGTTCTATGGGGATAGGGAGGGTGGGTGTGAATAAGATGTTTTTTTTGGAGTGTTGGTGCAGACCTGATGGGCTGAATGGCCTCCTGCACTGTGTGGGTTGTATAGGTGACTTGCTCTTTGTTGAAAGAGTGGCCATGTGATCTGCTAGACAACAGCTCCATCAGCTCAGTGCTTGCCCCGATTATTCGATCATGAACAAGGTGCTTTCCTCCAAGCATCAACATGGTTTTGAAAAGTTGTATGTAATACGCTGAGCTTCAGAATTTGCTGTACCAATCTCTGTATGGGCCCTGGAAAATTCCTGCCTTCATCTCCATTTTACACTCCCATTCTCTCCAAGGTAAATCGTATTAATGATCTGACAGGGAGGGATAGAGTGACAGCAGAAATTTAATGGTATTAATAATAATTTTGAAGAACTGGAAACATCAGGACTGGAAAGAAGCCAGCCCAGCGCGTGCTCCAGTTGACAGTGGGCCCCACTGGGAAGGTGCAGGATCAGAAGTTGCATTCTGTGGGTTCCTTCACTTCTCCCTCATTAACTGCAGGACTGTTGGGATTGTGCGCCAGTAACCAGTCTGCCAACCAGATCTGCAACAGAAAGTCAATCGCTAGTCATCTGGAAAATCTTCCCTTCACCAAGTACCCCCCTCCACCCAGTCTGGTGACATGAACAAGGGAGGCCGAGTTCCACCAATTCCTTCATCGGTGAACTGGGCCTCGTTTCCAAGATCTGGAGGTGCCGGCGTTGGACTGGGGTAAACACAGTAAGAAGTCTCACAACACCAGCTTAAAGTCCAACAGGGTTATTTGGTTGTAAACGCCACTAGCTTTGGGAACGCTGTTGCTTCGTCAGGTGAGTGGAGAGTTCTGATCACAAACAGGGCGTATAAAGGTGCATACAGTTTACAGAATACTGATTAGAATGCGAGTCTTTACAGCTAATCTGCTATTCAATTCTTAAAGGTGCAGACAATGTGAGTGGAGATAGCATTACGCATTGGTTAAAGAGATGTGTATTGTCTCCAAACAGGACAGTTAGTGAGATGTTGCAAGTCCAGGCAAGTTGTGGGGGTTACAGATAGTGTGACATGAAGCCAAGATCCTGGTTGAGGCCGTCCTCGTGTGTGCGGAACTTGGCTATCAGTCTCTGCTCAGCGACTCTGCGCTGTCGTGTGTCATGAAGGCCACCTTGGAGAACGCCTACCTGAAGATCAGAGGCTGAATGCCTGTGACCATTGAAGTGTTCACCAACAGGAAGAGAAGAGTCTTGCCTGGTGATCGTCGAGAGGTGTTCACACCTCAGCTATTTACCATTTATATAGATGTTCTGGAGGAGGGAACCGAGTGTACGGTGTCGAAATTTGCTGATGACACCAAGATTGGTGGAACGGCAAATTGTGCGGAGGGTGTGGAGAGTCTACAGAAGGATCTAGATAGGCTGGGCGAATGGGCCAGGAACTGGCAAATGGAATTTAATGTTGGCAAGTGCGAGGTGGTCCACTTTGGTAGGAATAATGGTAGGAAGGATTATTACTTACATGGCGAAAAGCTGCAGCAGGCGACAGTGCAGAGGGACCTCGGGGTCCTTGTGCATGAGTCGCAAAAACCCAGCTTGCAGGTGCAGCAGGTGGTCAGGAAGGCGAATGGGACACTGGCCTTCATAGCGAGGGGGATTGAATATAAAAGTAGGGAGGTCTTGCTGCGGCTGTATAGGGCATTGGTGAGGCCGCAGCTGGAGTACTGTGTGCAGTTTTGGGCGCCGCACTTGCGCAAGGATATTTTGGCCTTGGAGGGAGTGCAGAGGAGGTTTACTAGGCTGATGCCGGAGTTGAGGGGGTTGAGCTATGAGGAGAGGCTGAATAAACTAGGCTTGTACTCGTTAGAGTTTAGAAGAATGAGGGGAGATCTCATTGAGACGTATAAGATGATGAATGGGATGGACAGGATAGAGGTGGAGAGACTCTTCCCGCTCAGAAAGGACAGTAGGGCTAGGGGGCAAAGCCTCAAGATAAAGGGGGGGGGGGTTTAGAATGGAGTTGAGGAAGAACTTCTTTACTCAAAGGGGGGTGAATCTCTGGAATTCTCTGCCTGTTGAAGTGGTGGAGGCTGCCTCGCTAAATATTTTTAAGACGCGGGTTGATGGGTTTTTGATAAGAGAGGGGATTAAGGGTTATGGGGAGAGGGCGGGAATGTGGAACTGAGCCACGACAGATCAGCCATGATCTTATTGAATGGCGGGGCAGGCTCGAAGGGCTAGATGGCCTACTCCTGCTCCTATTTCTTATGTTCATTCATTCATTGTTGTAGCGTCTGCATGGTCTCCCCAGTGTACCATGCTGTGGGATATCCTTTCCTGCAGGGTATTAGGTAGACAACGTTGGCCGAGTTACAAGAGTATGTACCGTGTACCTGGTGGATGGTGTTTTCATGTGTGATGATGGCATCCATGTCGATGATCCGTCATGTCTTGCAGAGGTTCACGACATACGACAGCGCAGAGTCGCTGAGCAGAGACTGATAGCCAACTTCTGCACACACGAGGACGGCCTCAACCCGGATCTTGGGTTCATGTCACACTATCTGTAACCCCTATGACTTGCCTGGGCTTGCAACATCTCACTAACTGTCCTATCTGAAGACAATACACACCTCTTAGAAGAGACGAAGGATGAGAGGTGACCTGATAGAGGTATACAAGATGTTGACAGGAATAGATAAGGTGGATTCTCAGAGGCTATTTCCCAGGGCTGAAATGGTCGCTACGAGAGGACACAGGTTTAAGGTGCTGGGGAGTAGGTACAGAGGAGACGTCAGGGCTAAGTTTTTCACTCAGAGGGTGGTGGGTGAGTGGAATCGGCTGCCGGCGGTGGTGGTGGAGGCAAATTCGATAGGGTCTTTTAAGAGACTTCTGGATGAGTACGTGGGATTTAATGGGATTGAGGGTTATAGGTAAGCCTAGTAGGTAGAGATATGATTGGCTCAACGTGTGGGCCGAAGGGCCTGTTTGTGCTGTAGTTTTTCCATGTTCTATGATATATTTCTTTAATCTAAGCTTAATGCTATCGCCACTCACATTGTCTGCACCTTTAAGACTTGAATAGTAGAATAGCTGTGAAGACTCGCATTCTAATCAGTATTCAGTAAAATGAGTGTGTGCCTTTATATTCCCTGTTTCTGATCAGAACTCTCCACTCACCTGATGAAGGTACAGCGTTCCCAAAGCTAGTGGTGTTTACTATCAAATAAACCTGTTGGACTTTAACCTGGTTTTGTGAGACTTCTTACTGCGTTTATTCCGTTTCCAATCCAGGCCCAAGCAGAATTGTCTTATTTTTAACTTCAACTGGCTTCAATTCCTTCCTGGAATAGAGTCATAGAATCACCCCGCCCCTGGCCATTCAGCCCATCACACATGTACTAGCTCTTTCCAGAGTGCCCTCCCATTTAGTCCCACACCCTGGCTCCACCGTCACAACTGTAGAAGTTGTTTCTGGAGTGTTCATGTGAAATCTCGGGCAGATCAGTCTCGGTTTCTGCCCCCCCGACCCCCGCCGATCTGGGACCCTGGCGTGATGGTCTGTGCGAGAGGTGAGGATGGGGTCAGGGTGGGCCGTGAAGTTCTCCACAGCCGAATAGCTTGCCGACACTAATGATCTGGAGGCAGTATCTGTGAAGACAGGCACCGTGGACAAAGTGACAAAAGAGCATGGTGAGCATCGGTCTAACTGGGCATCCAGGCAGAAGCTGGGGTGTAATTTTCCTCAACATCCCTGCTCCCCCCCTTCTCCCACCCCCATTCCCACTCCCACTCCATTATCCTGAAGAAAGGTACTCACAATTGGATTGGCAGGTTTCAGCTTGCATACTTCTGTCAGCCCAATCAGCAGTGTGGGATTGACAAACTTGCTCAGGTAATCCTCTGCAGCTTGATCAGCTGGGAAGGGCTCAACGGTAACTGCGGATGTTTGCAAAGTATTAGCATTTATAACATCTCATCCCCTTTGCAAGAACAGAGGCAGTGTTAAACCAGGCCAGCAGCAAGACCTCCCCACCAGCCATTCGGCATGCTTGGTTTCATCGGTCAGAACATTGAATACAGGAGTTGGGACGTCTTGAAGTTGTACAAGACATTGGTAAGGCCACACTTGGAATATTGTGTACAGTTCTGGTCACCCTATTATAGAAAGGATATTATTAAACTAGAAAGAGTGCAGAAAAGATTTACTAGGATGCTACCGGGACTTGGTGGATTGAGTTATAAGGAGAGGCTGGATAGACTGGGACTTTTTTCTCTGGAGCGTAGGAGGCTGAGGGGTGATCTTATAGAGGTCTATAAAATAATGAGGGGCACAGATCAGCGAGATAGTCAATATCTTTTCCCAAAGGTAGGGGAGTCTAAAACTAGAGGGCAGAGGTTTAATGTGAGAGGGGAGAGATACAAAAGTGTCCAGAGGGTCAATTTTTTCACACAGAGGGTGATGAGTGTCTAGAACAAGCTGCCAGAGGCAGTAGTAGAGGCGGGTACAATTCTGTCTTTTGAAAAGCATTTACCCATTTACATGGATACGCTGGGGATCTGGGCCAAGTGCGGGCAATTGGGACTAGCTTAGGGTTTATAAAAAATGGTCAGCATGGACAAGTTGGGCTGAAGGGCCTGTTTCCATGCTGTAAACCTCTGTGACTGTAGGATGGCTGGGGTATGTTAATTATATTGCTAAGATGCAGAGGTTCATTATGTACACTGCTGATGGGAAGCTGGTATATGTAATGCTGTGTTCTGTGAATAAACCTATTACCTCAGTGTGTTGGAGTCTAATTTCATACTTTCCCAGCTAGCCTGGGATTGGGAAAACATACAGTGACTGGGCAGCACAATGGGCTAAGAAGATAAGAACTAGGAGCAAGAGGAGGCCATCTGGCTCGTCGGGCCTGCTCCGCCATTCATTAAGATGGTTGGTGTAGAATAGGCAGGGTTTAATGTGGCCTGGTCTTACAGTAGTCTAGAGTAGGAACATTGGAGCAGGAGCAGTCCATTCAGCTCTTTTTGCCTATCCCATCATAGATCTAGGTCTGTATTCCTGCCTTTGCCCCATTGGCTAACAAAAATCTATCAATCGCTGATGCAAAATCTCCTTTCTGAGAAGACTAAGGAAATTTGGCATGTCCGCTATGACTCTCACCAACATTTACAGATGCCCCATAGAAAGCATTCTTTCTGGTTGTATCACAGCTTGGTCTGGGCTCCTGCTCTACCCAAGACCGCAAGGAACTACAAATCATAGAATCAATTATAGAATCCATACAGTGCAAAAGGAGGCTATTCGGCCCATTGAACCTGTACCAATAACAATTCCACCCTATTCCCATAACCCCATTTATACTAATCCCCCTGACATTAAGGAGCAATTTAGCTTGGCCAATCAACCCAACCCACACATCTTTTGACTGTGGGAGGAAACCCATGCAAACACGGGGAGAATGTACAAAAGGGTTGTGAATGTAGCCCAGTCCATCACATAAACCAGCCTCCCATCCATTGACTCTGTCTACACGTCCCGCTGCCTCGGGAAAAGCAGCCAGCATTATCAAGGATCCCACGCACCCCGGACATTCTCTCTTCCACCTTCTTCCATCGGGAAAAAGATACAAAAGTCTGAGATCACGTACCAACCGACTCAAGAACAGCTTCTTCCCTGCTGCTGTCAGACTTTTGAATGGACCTACCTCACATTAAGCTGATCTTTCTCTACTGTGACTGTAATACTATGTTCTGCACCCTCTCCTTTCTTTCTCCTCTATGTACTCTATGAACTGTATGCTTTGTCTGTATAGTGTGCAAGAAACAATACTTTTCACTGTATCCCAATACATGTGAAAATAACAAATGAAATTAGGAATAGACTCTGCAATGACTAGTGTTTGCAGAAACTCAGGCATCCTTAGTGTGAAGACATGTTTCCTCAGTTCATTCCTTCACTCTTATTTTTAGAATCTGCTCTCCCCCTCCCCCCAGAACTGGACGTCTCAGCCAACAGAAACTGTTCTCTGTCTACATTAACCGCAAACACCTTGTAAACTTTCAGTAAATCACCCCTTGACCCTCTCAACCCCAGGAAACTCAATCCTTCTCTGCAGTCTCCCCTGGTTGAATGGAGGGAGGGGGGGGTGGAGTGGAGGAGGCATTTAGAGGGGTGATTGTGTCACACATCAAGGAGAGCTAATCTGACAGGTCCCGTGTCTGACCATCTCGCAGAATTCCCAGTCCCTGATACGACACTTCACTTAGACCCAGCTTAACCAGAGCACCATCTCGACTGGTCTGGGATGTGGGGAAGGAAAGAAGAAAGGGTTGCTTCTCCTGGGGCAGGTACACCTGGGTGCATTTCAGCCTTGGAGACTGAAGGGAATGAGAGCAGATTAACATGAGGTAAAGCTCCTGGAGGGCTGGATGGATGGCTGGATGGACGGATGGATGAATGAATACCCTGCCTGATGGCTGGTAAACCATCCCCACCCCTCCAATCAGCCCCTGACTCTGGCTTGTGCTCTGGGCAGGCGGGGGGGAACAAAGAAAACCCTTCAAACACACACTGGGGCTCCCCCCATGAAGTACTGACATTAATGATCGGGAGGAGCTGGCTACCATTGGTTTGAAATGCTAACAATCCAAAGGGCCTTTTCTGCATGGTACAACTCTCTGACTCTATGGCTCACATTTCCAGCCCCAACATCTTCATGATAAAACATAGCAGGAAATAAAGCGAAAGAAATCCTGCACTCCAGATCCCAAGAACCTCATGGAATCCCTCTCTCCTCTTCTGACTACACAGCATTGAGGGCCTTCTCTTCCTGGTTACAGGACTGACGGACTGAATGGCCTTCTCCTCTTCCTGGTTACAGGATTGAGGGACCTTTTATTCCTGTTCTGAGTGATCTTGGTCATTCGTGACTTAGCCAAGATTCAGCAGCTAAGTGTGCAGTGGGGTAGAGAGTGAGCGAGGCCTTTTTCTCTATTATTGTCCCACAGCACAGTGGGTTAGCACTGCTGCCTCACAGCGCCAGGGACCCGGGTTCCATTCCCGGTCACACAGTGGGTTAGCACTGCTGCCTCGCAGCGCCAGGGACCTGGGTTCCATTCCCGGTGACACAGTGGGTTAGCACTGCTGCCTCACAGCACCAGGGACCCGGGTTCCATTCCCGGTGACACAGCGGGTTAGCACTGCTGCCTCACAGCGCCAGGGACCCAGGTTCCAATCCCGGTGACACAGTGGTTAGCACTGCTGCCTCACAGCGCCAGGGACCTGGGTTCCATTCCTGGTGACACAGCGGGTTAGCACTGCTGCCTCACAGCGCCAGGGACCCAGGTTCCAATCCCGGTGACACAGTGGTTAGCACTGCTGCCTCACAGCGCCAGGGACCCGGGTTCCATTCCCGGTGACACAGTGGGTTAGCACTGCTGCCTCACAGCGCCAGGGACCCAGGTTCCATTCCCGGTGACACAGTGGGTTAGCACTGCTGTCTCACAGCGCCAGGGACCCAGGTTCCAATCCCGGTGACACAGTGGTTAGCACTGCTGCCTCACAGCGCCAGGGACCCGGGTTCCATTCCCAGTGACACAGTGGGTTAGCACTGCTGCCTCACAGCGCCAGGGACCCAGGTTCAATTCCAGCCTTGAGTCACTGTCTGTGTGGAATCTGCACATTCTCCCCATGTCTGTGTGGGTTTTCTCCGGGTGCTCCAGTTTCCTCCCACAGTCTGAAAGACGTGCTGGTTAGGTGGATTGGCCATGCTAAATTCTCCCTCAGTGTACCCGAACAGGAGCTGGAGGCTGGGGACTGGGGGATTTTCAGAGTAACTTCATTGCAGTGTTAATGTAAGCCTTACTTGTGATACTAATAAATAAACTTTATCAAAATATTAACATATGAATTGTCAATCATTTCTTTTCTCTCTCAGAAACTCACCATTTGGGAACATAAAGTGAATCTCCCTCTCTGCCATGTTAAAACAGTCACTGCCATGTAACGCATTCCTAATCTTATCTGTTCCATATATTGCCCTTAAACTAGAAGCAATAGGTATTAATAAATCAGACTGATCACAGAAAGCTACATCCACACATTAATATCTGATATTATTATCATAGGATCCCTGCAGTGCAGAAGGAGGCCATTCGGCCCATCAACTCTGCACTGACTCTCCAACAGAGAATCTAAACCAAGCCCACCATCCACCTCACCCCCTTAAACTTGCGCATTTACCCCACTAAACCCCGTAACCTGCACAGCTTTGGACACTAAGGGGTAATTTAGCATGATCAATCCACCTAACCAGCACATCTTTGGACTGTGGGAGGAAACCAGAGCACTCAGAGGAAATCCACGCAGACACGGGGAGAATGTGCAAACTCCACACAGACAGTGACCCGAGCCGGGAATCGAACCTGGATCCCTGGCGCTGTGAGGCAGCAGTGCTAACCCACTGTGCCATCCTAATCCATAGGGTCAAAGGGGCACTGACCCATGGTGCAACTAAGGGACATTCTAGCATGGCCAATCCACCAAAATGGCACATCTTGGGACACCAAGAACAATTTAGCAATTGCCCTTTATCAATCCTTCCAAATACTCTCTCCCGTTGTACGCACCCTCCATGTCTACCTCACTCCTGTAAGATCACTCACCTTTTGGGATGTGTCTCCTTTGCCTTCTGACTGTCCGTGGGGCCCAGAAGATCATTCCATTGTTTAATTGCAGAGGGCCTGGTCAGCATCATAGCGACCAAAGGGCCAGAGCAGAGGTGTGCTGTCAGGCTGGGGTAGAACATACTCCCGCTGTGCTCAGCATAGAACTCACTGGCTTGCTCCGGACTCAAGTGCATTTTCCTTCTCTGAATAAGAAAGCTGATTTAGTTCCCAGTTACATGGTCCGCGGGACGCTATGTGCTAAGTCAAAGCCCTACGCCGTCCATGCACAGCAGAATATTATCGCACTGCTGACCCAAACCTGTGTTCACTCAGGGCCACAGATTCCCAACATGGTAAAATAAAAACTTGCTCCAGGCTCAATGAGAGCATGTTGAGTAAGATGCATGGCTGGGGAAATGTTCATCACTTTCACTTTATAGTTCAGGTTCTTGCTTTTTTTATAAAAATAAAAGTGCCTTTGTACCTGGAACAATCTCAGGCGCTGGAGGGGCAGCTGGCGAAAGGGGAGGGGGATAAATGGGTGATCGAGAATCTATAGCCTGTGTACAGTTCTGGTCACCCTATTATAGAAAGGATATTATTAAACTAGAAAGAGTGCAGAAAAGATTTACTAGGATGCTACTGGGTCTTGATGGATTGAGTTATAAGGAGAGGCTGGATAGACTGGGACTTTTTTCTCTGGAGCGTAGGAAGCTGAGGGGTGACCTTATAGAGGTCTATAAAATAATGAAGGGCACAGATCAGCGAGATAGTCAATATCTTTTCCCAAAGGTAGGGGAGTCTAAAACTAGACGGTATAGGTTTAAGGTCAGAGGGGAGAGATACAAAAGTGTCCAGAGGAGTACTGAGGGAGTGCCGCACTGTCAGAGGGTCAGTACTGAGGGAGTGCCGCACTGTCAGAGGGTCAGGTCTGAGGGAGCGCCGCACTGTCAGAGGGTCAGGTCTGAGGGAGTGCTGCACTGTCAAAGGGTCAGTGCTGAGGGAGCGCCGCACTGTCAGAGGGTCAGGTCTGAGGGAGCACCGCACTGTCAGAGGGTCAGGTCTGAGGGAGTGCTGCACTGTCAGAGGGTCAGTGCTGAGGGAGTGCCGCACTGTCAGAGGGTCAGTGCTGAGGGAGCGCCGCACTGTCAGAGGGTCAGTGCTGAGGGAGTGCCGCACTGTCAGAGGGTCAGTATCTTCATTACTATCAATTATATCTTATTTCTAAAGTTGTTAATTGTCTGTAAAGGGTTTGGGATTTGATGGAACCCTGGCCTTGGCAGGAAGTTTATAAATTTGGTCTGTTTTGGTACCTGGGCTATGGTGAAACCAGACTGAAGAATGATATCCTCAATCTCTGTCTCTTTCTCAATAGCATCTGGTTTGATTATCGCCAGCGTACATTCCACAAAAATCCGGATATTACTCATCCTGTGCTTAGAAAGATGTTACGGATGGATGAAGCTTTGTCCTGTTGGGTTAACGGTGAGACTGAAAAATAAATAGATTCGTATCAAAGAGGAGTTCATCGCAAAGAGTTTACAGAATTCAGCTCGAGGGTGTGGTTGATAGTAATCAGGGATCCTACAATAGTGATCTGGTTTAAATTTTCACTACACAGCCTACAACCATACGTGTTGCCAAGACCGGAAGCGGCCATTCAGCCCCTCACATTTCAATCAGCTCCTTACTATTCCAGAACTAATCCCACTGCCCCGCTCACTCCCCACAGCCCTGTATCAATCCTCAAACTAATCCCATTGCCCCCGCTCTCTCCCCATAGCCCTGCATCAATCCCCAAACTAATCCCACTGCCCCGCTCTCTCCCCATAGCCCTGTATCAATCCCCAAACTAATCCCACTGTCCCGCTCTCTCCCCATAGCCCTGTATCAATCCCCAAACTAATCCCACTGCCCCACTCTCTCCCCATAGCCCTGTATCAATCCCAAACTAATCCCACTGCCCCACTCTCTCCCCATCGCCCTGTATCAATCCCCAAACTAATCCCATTGCCCCCGCTCTCTCCCCATAGCCCTGTATCATTCCCCAAATTAATCCCAATGTGCCTATCCCTAATTGCCCCTTGAGAAGGTCAGCTGCCTTGCTGAACCCTTTGCAGTCCCTGAGGTGAAGCTAAACCCAGTGCTGTTATGGAGAAAGCACCAGGATTTTGACCCAGCCACAGTGAAGGAAGCCCAAGTTGGGACAGTGAGTGACTCGGAGGTGGTGGTGTTCCCAGGTTTTTGCTGTCCTTGTCTTTCAAGATGCAGCTGTCGTGGGTTTGGAAGGTTCTCCCTAAGCCAGTTTTGGGTCTAATTTTCCCTCCAGGTGTATTTAACACCGGTTTTGGGTCTAATTTTCCCTCCAGGTCTATTTAACACCGGTTTTGGGTCTAATTTTCCCCCCCCAGGTGTATTTAACACCGGTTTTGGGTCTAATTTTCCCCCCAGGTATATTTAACACCGGTTTTGGGTCTAATTTTCTCTCCAGGTCTATTTAACACCGGTTTTGGGATTAATTTTCCCCCCAGGTGTATTTAACACTGGTTTTGGGTCTAATTTTCCCTCCAGGTCTATTTAACACCGGTTTTGGGATTAATTTTCCCTCCAGGTCTATTTAACGCCGGTTTTGGGTCTAATTTTCCCTCCAGGTGTATTTAACACCGGTTTTGGCTCTAATTTTCCCCCCAGGTGCATTTAACACCGGTTTTGGGTCTAATTTTCCCCCCCAGGTGTATTTAACGCTGGTTTTGGCTCTAATTTTCCCTCCAGGTGTATTTAACACCGGTTTTGGGTCTAATTTTCTCTCCAGGTGTATTTAACACTGGTTCTGACTCTAATTTTCCCCCCAGGTCTATTTAACACCGGTTTTGGCTCTAATTTTCCCCCCCAGGTGTATTTAACACCGGTTTTGGCTCTAATTTTCCCTCCAGGTGTATTTAACACCGGTTTTGGGTCTAATTTTCTCTCCAGGTGTATTTAACACCGGTTTTGGCTCTAATTTTCCCCCCAGGTCTATTTAACACCGGTTTTGGGTCTAATTTTCCCCCAGGTGTATTTAACACCGGTTTTGGCTCTAATTTTCCCCCCAGGTCTATTTAACGCCGGTTTTGGGTCTAATTTTCCCCCCCAGGTGTATTTAACGCCGGTTTTGGGTCTAATTTTCCCTCCAGGTCTATTTAACACCGGTTTTGGGTCTAATTTTCCCTCCAGGTCTATTTAACACCGGTTTTGGGTCTAATTTTCCCTCCAGGTCTATTTAACACCGGTTTTGGGTCTAATTTTCCCTCCAGGTCTATTTAACACCGGTTTTGGGTCTAATTTTCCCCCCAGGTGTATTTAACACCGGTTTTGGGTCTAATTTTCCCTCCAGGTCTATTTAACACCGGTTTTGGCTCTAATTTTCCCCCCAGGTGTATTTAACACCGGTTTTGGGTCTAATTTTCCCCCTCCAGGTGTATTTAACACCGGTTTTGGGTCTAATTTTCCCCCCAGGTCTATTTAACGCCGGTTTTGGGTCTAATTTTCCCCCCAGGTGTATTTAACACCGGTTTTGGGTCTAATTTTCCCTCCAGGTCTATTTAACACCAGTTTTGGCTCTAATTTTCCCCCCAGGTGTATTTAACACCGGTTTTGGCTCTAATTTTCCCCCCAGGTGTATTTAACACCGGTTTTGGCTCTAATTTTCCCTCCAGGTCTATTTAACACCGGTTTTGGGTCTAATTTTCCCCCCAGGTGTATTTAACACCGGTTTTGGGTCTAATTTTCCCCCCAGGTCTATTTAACGCCGGTTTTGGGTCTAATTTTCCCCCCAGGTGTATTTAACACCGGTTTTGGGTCTAATTTTCCCCCCAGGTCTATTTAACGCCGGTTTTGGGTCTAATTTTCCCCCCAGGTCTGTTTAACACCGGTTTTGGGTCTAATTTTCCCCCCAGGTGTATTTAACACCGGTTTTGGGTCTAATTTTCCCCCCAGGTGTATTTAACACCGGTTTTGGGTCTAATTTTCCCCCTCCAGGTGTATTTAACACCGGTTTTGGGTCTAATTTTCCCCCCAGGTCTATTTAACGCTGGTTTTGGGTCTAATTTTCCCCCCAGGTGTATTTAACACCGGTTTTGGGTCTAATTTTCCCTCCAGGTCTATTTAACACCGGTTTTGGGTCTAATTTTCCCCCCAGGTCTGTTTAACACCGGATTTGGCTCTAATTTTCCCCCCAGGTCTATTTAACGCCGGTTTTGGCTCTAATTTTCCCTCCAGGTCTATTTAACACCGGTTTTGGGTCTAATTTTCCCCCCAGGTGTATTTAACACCGGTTTTGGCTCTAATTTTCCCCCCAGGTCTATTTAATGCCGGTTTTGGGTCTAATTTTCCCCCCAGGTCTGTTTAACACCGGTTTTGGCTCTAATTTTCCCCCCAGGTCTATTTAATGCCGGTTTTGGGTCTAATTTTCCCCCCAGGTCTGTTTAACACTGGTTTTGGCTCTAATTTTCCCCCCAGGTGTATTTAACACCGGTTTTGGCTCTAATTTTCCCCCCAGGTCTATTTAACGCCGGTTTTGGGTCTAATTTTCCCCCCCAGTTGTATTTAACGCCGGTTTTGGCTCTAATTTTCCCCCCCAGTTGTATTTAACGCCGGTTTTGGCTCTAATTTTCCCTCCAGGTGTATTTAACACCGGTTTTGGGTCTAATTTTCTCTCCAGGTGTATTTAACACCGGTTTTGGCTCTAATTTCCCCCCAGGTCTATTTAACACCGGTTTTGGCTCTAATTTTCCCCCCAGGTGTATTTAATGCCGGTTTTGGGTCTAATTTTCTCTCCAGGTGTATTTAACACCGGTTTTGGCTCTAATTTTCCCCCCAGGTCTATTTAACACCGGTTTTGGGTCTAATTTTCCCCCCAGGTGTATTTAACACCGGTTTTGGGTCTAATTTTCCCCCCAGGTGTATTTAACACCGGTTTTGGGTCTAATTTTCTCTCCAGGTCTATTTAACGCCGGTTTTGGGTCTAATTTTCCCCCAGGTCTATTTAACACCGGTTTTGGGTCTAATTTTCCCCCCAGGTCTATTTAACACCGGTTTTGGGTCTAATTTTCCCCCCAGGTCTATTTAACACCGGTTTTGGGTCTAATTTTCCCCCCAGGTGTATTTAACACCGGTTTTGGGTCTAATTTTCCCCCCAGGTCTATTTAACGCCGGTTTTGGGTCTAATTTTCCCCCCAGGTGTATTTAACACCGGTTTTGGGTCTAATTTTCCCCCCAGGTCTATTTAACGCCGGTTTTGGGTCTAATTTTCCCCCCAGGTCTGTTTAACACCGGTTTTGGGTCTAATTTTCCCCCCAGGTGTATTTAACACCGGTTTTGGGTCTAATTTTCCCCCCAGGTGTATTTAACACCGGTTTTGGGTCTAATTTTCCCCCTCCAGGTGTATTTAACACCGGTTTTGGGTCTAATTTTCCCCCCAGGTCTATTTAACGCTGGTTTTGGGTCTAATTTTCCCCCCAGGTGTATTTAACACCGGTTTTGGCTCTAATTTCCCCCCAGGTCTATTTAACACCGGTTTTGGCTCTAATTTTCCCCCCAGGTGTATTTAATGCCGGTTTTGGGTCTAATTTTCTCTCCAGGTGTATTTAACACCGGTTTTGGCTCTAATTTTCCCCCCAGGTGTATTTAACGCCGGTTTTGGGTCTAATTTTCCCCCAGGTCTATTTAACACCGGTTTTGGGTCTAATTTTCCCCCCAGGTCTATTTAACACCGGTTTTGGGTCTAATTTTCCCCCCAGGTCTATTTAACACCGGTTTTGGGTCTAATTTTCCCCCCAGGTGTATTTAACACCGGTTTTGGGTCTAATTTTCCCCCCAGGTCTATTTAACGCCGGTTTTGGGTCTAATTTTCCCCCCAGGTGTATTTAACACCGGTTTTGGGTCTAATTTTCCCCCCAGGTCTATTTAACGCCGGTTTTGGGTCTAATTTTCCCCCCAGGTCTGTTTAACACCGGTTTTGGGTCTAATTTTCCCCCCAGGTGTATTTAACACCGGTTTTGGGTCTAATTTTCCCCCCAGGTGTATTTAACACCGGTTTTGGGTCTAATTTTCCCCCTCCAGGTGTATTTAACACCGGTTTTGGGTCTAATTTTCCCCCCAGGTCTATTTAACGCTGGTTTTGGGTCTAATTTTCCCCCCAGGTGTATTTAACACCGGTTTTGGGTCTAATTTTCCCTCCAGGTCTATTTAACACCGGTTTTGGGTCTAATTTTCCCCCCAGGTCTGTTTAACACCGGATTTGGCTCTAATTTTCCCCCCAGGTCTATTTAACGCCGGTTTTGGCTCTAATTTTCCCTCCAGGTCTATTTAACACCGGTTTTGGGTCTAATTTTCCCCCCAGGTGTATTTAACACCGGTTTTGGCTCTAATTTTCCCCCCAGGTCTATTTAATGCCGGTTTTGGGTCTAATTTTCCCCCCAGGTCTGTTTAACACCGGTTTTGGCTCTAATTTTCCCCCCAGGTCTATTTAATGCCGGTTTTGGGTCTAATTTTCCCCCCAGGTCTGTTTAACACTGGTTTTGGCTCTAATTTTCCCCCCAGGTGTATTTAACACCGGTTTTGGCTCTAATTTTCCCCCCAGGTCTATTTAACGCCGGTTTTGGGTCTAATTTTCCCCCCCAGTTGTATTTAACGCCGGTTTTGGCTCTAATTTTCCCCCCCAGTTGTATTTAACGCCGGTTTTGGCTCTAATTTTCCCTCCAGGTGTATTTAACACCGGTTTTGGGTCTAATTTTCTCTCCAGGTGTATTTAACACCGGTTTTGGCTCTAATTTCCCCCCAGGTCTATTTAACACCGGTTTTGGCTCTAATTTTCCCCCAGGTGTATTTAATGCCGGTTTTGGGTCTAATTTTCTCTCCAGGTGTATTTAACACCGGTTTTGGCTCTAATTTTCCCCCCAGGTGTATTTAACGCCGGTTTTGGGTCTAATTTTCCCCCAGGTCTATTTAACACCGGTTTTGGGTCTAATTTTCCCCCCAGGTCTATTTAACACCGGTTTTGGGTCTAATTTTCCCCCCAGGTCTATTTAACACCGGTTTTGGGTCTAATTTTCCCCCCAGGTCTATTTAACGCCGGTTTTGGGCTCAGTGATCCGGGTGCCAATCCTCACCTGTTGCCTGGTAACGGGAACCTGGTGCCGCCCCCTGGCGACGTCACTGGGAGGCGGTCCTCCCTTTCTGATTGGCTGTTGCCGTGCCCGATGGCCAAATGAAACCTTTCCCGGAGTTTAACTTCGCTCCGCCCCTCGCCTCCTTCAACTGGGGACTGGGATGGGACCTGATTTATATATATTTATATATTATATTTATATATAAACAGACATAGGCACACACTGACACACTTCTGTGTTCACTGAATGTCCATCAATGGCGCAATATAAAATATTGTTATAAATATTACCACGCAGAATTATATTCATAGAATCCCTACAGAGCCAAATGAGGCCATTCGGTCCATTGAACCAGCACCTCAACAAGAGGTCAATAAAACCAGGGGCGAGCAGAGATTTAAGGGGAGTAGGAAATTTAAATGATGGAGTTCCTCCAGTGCCAAAGGAGGACATTCAGTCCCTTTTAGAGAGGATTTCAGGAGAAAGATTTTCACCCAGAGACTGGTGGGAATCTGGAACTTGCTGCTAAAAGGATGGTTGAGGCAGGAACCCTCACAACATTTAAGAAATGTTTGGATGAGCGCTTGAAACATTGGCCGAACAGAGGGTAGGCCTGTTCAAAAGTCTGACAGCAGCAGGGAAGAAGCTGTTCTTGAGTCGGTCGGTACCTGACCCCAGATTCTTGTATCTTTCTCCCGATGGAAGAAGGTGGAAGAGAGAATGTCCGGGGTGCGTGGGGTCCTTAATTATCCCGGCTGCTTTTCCCCGAGGCAGTGGGAAGTGTAGACAGAGTCAATGGATGGGAGGCTGGTTTGTGTGATGGATTGGGGCTACATTCACCACCCTTTTGTATTTCCTTGTGGTCTTGGGCAGAGCAGGATCCCAGACCGAGCTGTGATCCAACCAGAAAGAATGTTTTCTATGGGGCATCTGTAAAAGATGATGAGAGTTCCTTAACCTCCTGAGAAAGTAGATTTCAGATCCCCAGCGCAGTGGGTTAGCACTTGCTGCCCCACAGCGCCAGGGGTTTGGGTTCGATTCCCGGCTCGGGTCGCTGTCTGTGTGGAGTTTGCATGTTCTCCCCATGTCTGCGTGGGTTTTCTCCGGTTTCCTCCCACGGTCTGAAAGACGTGCTGGTTAGGGTGGATTGGCCGTGCTAAATTCTCCCTCAGTGTAACCCGGACAGGCGCCAGAGTGTGGGCGACTGGGGGATTTTCACAGTAACTTCATTGC
Organism: Carcharhinus amblyrhynchos; assembly: GCF_965287045.1. Classification (NCBI taxonomy): domain Eukaryota; kingdom Metazoa; phylum Chordata; class Chondrichthyes; order Carcharhiniformes; family Carcharhinidae; genus Carcharhinus; species Carcharhinus amblyrhynchos. Next base: position 4,032,324 of record NW_027649786.1, read on the forward strand.
AGTGTTAATGTAAGCCTAGCTGTGACATTTTAAGTGTATATGTTCTCACAGATACTGTTAGTTTTTTGTTTTTGTTTTTCTCTTTTTTAATTCCAGCATTTCATTTGTTTTAGATTTCACATTTCCAGCAACCCTAATGTTTAGTTGCTTTGAGCTAATCTGGAAAGTTTGCTTGTTTATCTGACAATATATTTGTCAGATTTCCAGTGAGTTTTGGGGATTTTGTGAGTTTTTGGGGGAATTTTTGAGTTTTTGGAGGATTTTGAGAGTTTATTTGGGGATTTTGTGAATTTTGGGGGGATTTTGAGTGTTTTGGGGGTTGTTTTATGAGTTTATTTTGGTGTTTTCCATGTCAGAGTGTGGAGGAGCTGGGTTCCCAGGGTAAGCGCTCGGTTGGCCAGCCGCTTCCACTGCCGAGCGCGAGGCGGGTTTGAAAGTTTTGGCGCCAAAGCCGCTCTAACGGTTTTAACGGCCGGCGGGCGGGTGAGAGTGCGCAGGCGCGCCGTCCTGTCATGGAGACCAAGCTCCGTTACCAGCGGCTGGTGGGCCTGGGCAAGCAGGCGGCCCGGGCCGGCCAGCTGCAGCGGGCACTGGAGCTGCTGCGGGAGGCCGAGGCGTTGCAGCCCAGCGCCAAGCTGCAGCGGCGGCTGGAGCGGTTGGAGAAGGCGCTGCGGGCCGAGCAGGGGGAGGAGGATGAGGAGGAGGAGGATGAGTTCGTGGCGGTGCCCGGCTGCTCGCTCAGCCTCTACCGGCCGCTCTTCCAGCGCCTCTACCCGCACCAGCGGCTCGGCGTGGCCTTCCTGCACCGCCTGCACTCGCACGGCCACCCCGGCGGCATCCTGGCCGATGACATGGGCCTGGGCAAGACGGTGCAGCTGATCGCCTTCCTGTCCGGCATGTTCGACAACCAGCTCATCCACTCGTGCCTCCTGCTGCTGCCCAGCGCCCTCCTCAGTAACTGGGCCACCGAGTTCAGCAAGTGGACACCCGGCATGAGGGTGCGAGGTCAGCCCGGGGGCAGGGGGCGGGGCAGGGGGGAGGGGGCCGGGGGGAGGGGCGGAGGGAGGGGCGAGGGGGCGGAGGGAGGGGCGGCACGAGTGGGGGGAGGGGCGGCACGTGTGGGGGGGGGGCGGGACGAGGGAGGGGAGGGGTGGGGGGGGCGGGACGAGGGAGGGGAGGGGTGGGGGGGGCGGGACGAGGGAGGGGAGGGGTGGGGGGGGCGGGACGAGGGAGGGGAGGGGTGGGGGGGGCGGGACGAGGGAGGGGAGGGGTGGGGGGGGCGGGACGAGGGAGGGGAGGGGTGGGGGGGGCGGGACGAGGGAGGGGAGGGGTGGGGGGGGCGGGACGAGGGAGGGGAGGGGTGGGGGGGGGCGGGACGAGGGAGGGGAGGGGTGGGGGGGGCGGGACGAGGGAGGGGAGGGGTGGGGGGGGGCGGGACGAGGGAGGGGAGGGGTGGGGGGGGGCGGGACGAGGGGGGGTGGGGTGGGGTGGGGGGGGGCGGGACGAGGGGGGGTGGGGTGGGGTGGGGGGGGCGGGACGAGGGTGGGGTGGGGGGGGGCGGGCGGGACGAGGGAGGGGAGGGGTGGGGGGGGCGGGACGAGGGAGGGGAGGGGTGGGGGGGGGCGGGACGAGGGAGGGGAGGGGTGGGGGGGGGCGGGACGAGGGAGGGGAGGGGTGGGGGGGGGCGGGACGAGGGGGGGTGGGGTGGGGGGGGCGGGACGAGGGGGGGTGGGGTGGGGTGGGGGGGGCGGGACGAGGGAGGGGTGGGGGGGGCGGGACGAGGGAGCGGAGGGGGGCGGGACGAGGAGGAGGGAGGGGCGGGGGGCCAGGAAGAGGGGGAGGGAGGGGCCAGAAGGAGGGGGGGTCAGGGGGGAGGGGCCAGAAGGAGAGGGGAGAGGGCGGTGGAGGGGCGGGGCCGGGAGGGGCGAGGCCATGGGGCGGGGCCGCGTGGGAGGAGGCGGGTCTGTGAGGAGGGGTGGGGGGCAGCGGGAGGGAGGGGCGGGGCCGGGGGAGATGGGCGGGGCCAGAAGGGGAGGGGCCAGGGGAGAGGGTGGTGGAGGGGCGGGGCCGGGAGGGGCGATGCCATGGGGAGGGGGGCGGGGCCGGGGAGGAGGGGTCGAGGGAGGGGGAGGGGCCGGGGGAGGTGCGGAGGGGGAGGGCGAGGTGGTGAGGCTGGGGGGGGTTGTGCAGGCCCTGGGGGGTGCAGAGTGGCTGGGATGCCCCTCTGACAGTGCGGTGCTCTGGAGTGGGGTTTGAACTCGGGGTTTACTTTGGGGCGATCGCACACTGAGAGGTTTCTGTTTGTTGCAGAGTTCCACAGTACAAAAAGCGAGCGGATGAAAGGTCTGGTGCGGGTGCAGCGGAATGGTGGCGTGGTGCTGACCAGCTACCACATGATGATCCATAACTGGCAGCAGCTGTCCAGTCTGAATGGCCAGGAGTTCACCTGGGACTACCTGGTGCTGGATGAGGCGCACAAGATCAAGACCAAATCCACCAAGACCACCAAGTGTGCCAGCTCCATTCCGGCCAAGCACCGCATCCTGCTGACCGGCACGCCCGTCCAGAACAACCTGCAGGAGATGTGGGCGCTCTTTGACTTTGCCTGCCAGGGTTCCCTGCTGGGAACTGCCAAGACCTTTAAGATGGAGTATGAGAACCCCATTACCAGAGCCCGTGAGAAGGACGCCACGCCCGCCGAGAAGGCGCTGGGGCTGCGCATCTCCGAGAACCTCATGAAGATCATCCGGCCCTACTTCCTGCGGCGCACCAAGGAGAGTGTGCAGGCAGTGGGGGAGGCCCCGTGGGAGGGCAGTGAGCAGGAGGGGGCTCCCAGCTCCCCAGAGGGGGCGCAGATGCCTAGCCTGACCCGGAAGAATGACCTGATTGTCTGGGTTTACCTTAGCCCGGTTCAGGAGGACATCTACAACAAGTTTGTGTCATCTGAGCAAGTCCAGGAGTTACTGCAGACCAAGCGTTCTCCCCTGGTGCAGCTGACCAATCTGAAGAAGCTGTGTGACCACCCCAGGCTCCTGTCCCGCAGGATGTGCCGGCAGCTGGGCCTGGATGGAGGTGTGGGAGAGGGGGAAGAGGAGGAAGAGGACGGTGGCGTCACGTTCGACATCAGCCACGTCCCAGACGAGGATCTGATTCGGGAGTCAGGCAAACTGGTTTTCCTGTTGGGCTTGCTGTGCCGGCTGAGGGAGGAGGGCATGCGCACGTTGGTCTTCTCCCAGTCAAGGAGAATGCTGGACATTATCCAGCGCATCCTGACCAGCCGAGACTTCCGCTGCACACGTATAGATGGAACCATGTCACTGGCCGAGCGCCAGAGGAAGATCGAAGCCTTTCAGCTGTGTACCGATTATTGCGTCTTTCTCCTCACTACCCAGGTGGGCGGTGTGGGCCTGACCCTCACTGCGGCGAACCGCGTGGTGGTCTTTGACCCCAGCTGGAATCCGGCCACTGACGCACAGGCTGTGGACAGAGCGTACAGAATTGGACAGACTGACAACGTGGTCATCTACCGGCTAGTGACCTGCGGCAGCGTGGAGGAGAAGATTTACCGCAGACAGATCTTCAAAGGTCAGCTAAACCTGTGGGCCAGGTGTGGGGAGGGGCTGCTGGGAATGTCCCTGGATTTTCTGGGAATTGTAAAATGAATAAAAAGATATAGGAATAGGACAGTGTTGATAATCTGCTGGGATCTTGCTAGAGGGGCTGAATGGCCGACCCAGCCTATTTCTCTCTGTCTCTTGAATTCAGCTTCTCGGTATATTGACACAGCACAGAGTTAAAGATGTGAATGCTGGAAGAGGTACTGTACAGCGGCCCTCCCTCCCTCCGCTCCTGGCTAAAAGTGGGCGAGAAGAGGATTGGGAGAGGTTTAAATATCAACAAAGAATGACGAAGAAGTTGATGAAGAAAGGAAGGATAGACTATGAATCTAGGCTAGCGCTATATGTAAAAAAGGATAGTACGGATTTTTATAAATAGGAGGCTGGCTAGGGTGAATGTTGGACCCTTAGAGATGAGAGGGGGGATTTAGTGGTGGGATGAGGAAATGGCTGAGGCCTTGAATAACTTTTTTGCTTCGGTCTTCACGGAGGAGGGCGCGAATAGTTTGCCGGGTGTTAACAATGGAAAGATGGTAGGAGTAGAGGGTCTGAATGAGATCATTGTTGCTAGAGAGGCAGTGCTCGACAGACTGGAGGGACTGATTGTGGACAAGTCCCCAGGACCGGATGGAATGCATCCAAGGGTTCTGAAGGAAATGGCAGAGGTGATAATGGATGCCTTGGTGATTATTTTCCAAACCTCGCTGGATTCCGGGGAAGTGCCGGAAGATTAGAAAACGGCTAATGTTACGCCGTTGTTTAAGAAGGGTAGCAGGCAAAAGGCAGGGAATTATAGGCCAGTTAGTTTAACGTCTGTTGGAAAAATGCTTGAATCCGTCATCAAAGAGAAAGTAGCGAGGCATCTTGAGAAGAATTGTTTAATAGAGCAGACAGAGCACAGATTCGTTAAGGGGAAGTCGTGTCTGACGAACTTATTGGAATTCTATGAGGATGTGTCTAGTGCAGTGGATAGAGGGGAACCGGTGGATGTGGTGTTTCTCAATTTTTCAGAAGGCGTTTGATAAGGTGCCGCACAAAAGGTTGTTATAGAAGGTTAGGGGGCATGGAGTTGGGGGTAACGTGTTAGCGTGGATAGGGGATTGGCTGTCAGATAGGAGGCAGAGAGTGGGTGTCAATGGGTGCTATTCGGATTGGCGGTTGGTGACTAGTGGAGTGCCCCAGGGATCGGTGCTGGGGCCTCAGCTATTTACCATTTATATAGATGATCTGGAGGAGGAAGCCGAGCGTGAGGTGTCGAAATTTGCTGATGACACAAAGATAAGTGGTACAGCAAATTGTGCGGAGGGTGTGGAAAGTCTGCAGAGGGATCTGGATAGGCTGAGCGAGTGGGCGAGGACCTGGCAGATGGAATTTAATGTTGGCAAGTGTGAGGTTATCCACTTTGGTAGGAATAATAGTAGGAAGGACTACTACTTACAGGGCGAAAAGCTGCAGCATGCTACAGTGCAGAGGGACCTGGGGGTCCTTGTGCATGAGTCACAAAAACCCAGCCAACAGGTGCAGCAGGTGGTCAGGAAGGCGAATGGGATGCTGGCCTTCACAGCGAGGGGGATTGAATATAAAAGTAGGGAGGTCTTGCTGCAACTGTACAGGGCACTGGTGAGGCCGCAGCTGGAGTACTGTGTGCAGTTTTGGTCGCCGCACTTACGCAAGGATATTTTGGCCTTGGAGGGAGTGCAGAGGAGGTTCACTAGGCTGATGCCGGAGTTGAGGGGGTTGAGCTATGAGGAGAGGCTGAATATACTAGGCTTGTACTTGTTAGAGTTTAGAAGAATGAGGGGGGATCTCATTGAGACGTATAAGATGATGAAAGGGATGGATAGGATAGAGGTGGAGAGGTTCTTCCCGCTCAGAAAGGACAGCAGGACTAGAGGGCACAGCCTCAAGATAAGTGGGGGGGGAGAAGTTTAGAACGGAATTGAGGAGGAACTTCTTCACTCAAAGGGTGGTGAATCTCTGGAATTCTCTGCCCATTGAAGTGGTGGAGGCTGCCTCGCTAAATATTTTTAAGACGCGGGTAGATAGGTTTTTGGTAGGCAAGAGGATTAAGGGTTATGGGGAGAGGGCGGGAAAGTGGAACTGAGCAGCGACAGATCAGCCATGATCTTATTGAATGGCGGGGCAGGCTCGAAGGGCTAGATGGCCAACTCCTGCTCCTATTTCTTATGTCCCTCCCTCCCTGCCCTTTGCTCCTCCCTCCCTCCCGAGACTCCGCCGTACTCAGCCCTTACTATCTTGCTTAAGCTTCTCTTGTTTTTCTTAATCCTGGCCTTCATTTCTCTTCACATTCAGGACTCTCTGGTTTTATTGTCATCCCCTGTCTGTACAGGAATGTATTTGCCCGATCCTCTCCCTGCTCTGTAACGAGCTGCTCCCAGTCCAGTTGGGCTGATCTGGTTATGATGTGTGAGGGGTGCTCGGAAAGGATTGTGATTAATTCTGCTAATTGCTCTGTCTCTGTGTCGTTGGTAGATTCACTGGTTCGTCAGTCAGTCGGAGAGAAGAAGAATCCCTTTCGTTATTTCAGCAGCCAGGAGCTAAGGGAACTGTTTATACTGGAGGATCCCCGGACATCCAGCACCCAGAGGCAGCTGCAGTCCATGCACTCCAGCCAGAGACGGACAGACATGGCACTGGACCAGCACATTGCCTTCCTGCACACCCTCGAGATGTTTGGGGTGACAGACCATGATCTCATTTTCTCCCAGGATATGGCCCTTGATGAGGAAAACTCTGTGAGCGACCCTGAGTCTCAGCAGTACATTCAGCAGAGGGTACAGAAAGCTCAGGAACTGGTGATGGCTGAATCCCAGCTCCAGGTACAGCTGGGTCAGAACCTCCGAGCTGACACTGAGCCAGCCTGGCTGAACAGACCCCGAGAACCACCAGCAATCCCAGCTACAGGTACTGCTCCTCTCCCCTCCTGCGTGAGAATTTGTCCTGGGGTCTGGCTGCAAACCATCTACTCCTGGGTTTCTAGAGCAGTGACATTGACAATCCATTACTTCAGAGCTGGCTATTTGGCTGCAGGCTGCATCGCACATCCAGGACTGTTCCTGTCTCTCTCAACAAACATCAGCAGTGTAGATTGGAAAATTCTCCTTACCCCCACCCCCCACCCTCACTCTTTCCTTCAAGGATAGAGGAGGAGGCCATTCTGCCCCTCAGCCTGTTCTGTCATTCACTGAGATGGTGACTAACACATCCCACCTACCCTGCTTCCGTGTCTCTGTTAGTAAGTGGTCTCTAGGTTAAAGGCCAACAGGTTTATTTGGTAGCACGAGCTTTCAGAGTGCTGTTCCTTCAGCGGGTGAGTGACATTCACCTAATGAAGGGGCAATGTTCCGAAAGCTCGTGCTACCAAATAAACCAGTTGCACTTTAACCTGGTGTTGTGAGACTACTTGCTGTGCCCACTCCAGTCCAGTGCCAGCAACTTCACATTATATCTCCCTTAGCTAACTAAAATCCAGCAAGCTGACACTCAAAAGGTAACTGAGTTCTGAGTTACTTCCTGTTGTGGGAGAGAGTTGCAGACTTCTGCCTGGTCATCTTTATTCAGTGAGGCACAATATTTCCTGCCTGTTACTGTGGTTTGGGTTCCCTGTTGGTTGTCTGGGTAGGCTGCTGGATGGAGGCTGTACCCTGGCGTGTATAGTCACAGTGAGGGGTACTCTCACCCTCAAGTCAGACTGTCAGGGCTTCCAGTCTCAGGCAGCACTGAGGGAGAGAGGGAGCAGAGCGCTGAGTGAGTTACAGGATGTGTGACATTAAATTGACACCCCATCTGCCCTCTCATGGGTGTTAATGATCCAGTTGGAGTATTCTGTAGAAGAGCAGGGATCGGTGGAAAGATCAAGGAGAGACAATATAAAGGGTCCATTGTAGAGGAGGTGCTGATACAGACCTGTATGGATCATTGAAGGTGGCAGGAGAGAGTGGGTAATAAAGCATGGAGTAGATTGGCCTTTATTAGTGGGAATGTAGAATTTTAATAAATTCGGAGCAGGTAGACACCATTCAGCCCCTTGAGCCTGTTCCCCTATTCAGTAAAATTAGGGCTCATCCTCACATCCCTACTGACCCCTGATGACCTTTCGCCCCCTCGTTAATCGAGGATCTAACTCTGCCTTAATATTCAAAGACTCTGCTCCCTCTGCCTTTTGGGGAAGAAAGTTCCAAAGATTCACCACCTTCTGAGAGAAAGAAATTCTCCTCATCTATCATAAATGGGTGACCCCTTATTTTTATACAGTGACCCCTATTTGTAGATTCTTCCGCAAGAGGATGGCATGGTGGTTAGCACTGCTGCCTCATGGTGCCAGGGACTGGGGTTCAATTCCAGCCTCGGGTCACTGTCTGTCTGGAGTCTGTGCGTTCTCCCTGTGTCTGCGTGGGTTTCCTCCCACACTCCAAAGATGTGCGGGTTAGGTGGATTGGCCATGCTAAATTGCCCCTTAGTGACAGGGGAATTAGGGTAAATGTATGGGTGGGATGATGATCGGTACAGATTTGATGGGCTGAATGGCCTCTTTCTGTACTGTTGGGATTCTATCATTCTCTTCTAAGATTCCCTCCTCATCCGCCCTATCAATACCCACTCAAGTTTCAGTCAAGTCACCTTTCACTCCTCTAATCTCCAGCGAATACAAACTTACCTTCTCCAACCTTTCCTCATAAGACATCCGCCTGTTCCTGGTATTAGTCTAGTGAACCTTCTCTGAACTGTTCCTAACACAATAAGGAGACCAATACTGTACGCAGTACTCTAGGTGTGGTTTCACCAATGCCCTGTACAACTGCAGTGTAACCTCCCTAACCTTTGTAATCAATTCCCCTCACAATAAACCACCCCATTCTGTTAGCTTTCCTGATTACTCACTGTTCCTGTGTACTAGCCTTTTGCGATTCATGCTGTAAGGCGCCCAGATCCCTCTGCCTCTGAGCTCTGCAATCTCTCCCCATTCGGATAAGAAGCCTTTTCACACTTTCTGCCAAAGTGGACCATTTCATTTGCCCACATCATACTCCCATTTGCCAGAGATTTTCCCCTCACTCAACCCACCTATATTCCTCCTTATATCCTCTTCACCACTGACTTTCCTACCTATCTTTATATCACTGGCAGTTTTAGTGACCACCCCTTTATTCAAGTTATTGATGTAAATTGTGAATACTGGAGGTCCCAGCAGCAAACAGTTGATTACATCTTTCCAACCACAAAATGACCCATTTACACTGATTCTTCTGTTGTATCGATATTATAAAATGCTTGCTCATTGAGTGGGAATGTTGTGTCTTGTTTCAGATGCCACACTTTAGGAAAGATGGGAGAGAGAGGAAGAAAGATGAGAACGGTTCCACAAAAAGGAACTTCAGTTCTGTGGGTAGATTGCAGGAGTTGGGACTGTTCCCCTGTGCAGGAGGGGGGTGGGGGGAGCTGGGACCATTCTCTGGTGGGCAGGGGGGTTGGGGGGGTGGGCTGGGACCGATCCCTTGGCGTGGGGGGAAGCTGGGACCTTTCCCCTGAGGTGAGGGGGCCGGAGGTAGGGTTGGGACTGTTCCCTTGGGGTGGTGGATGGGTGGGGGGGAGCTGGGACTGTTCCCTGGGGGTGGGGGGCTGTGACCGTTCCCTTGGGGAGGGGGGTTGGGACCGATCCCTTGGGGTGGGGGATGGTTAGGTGGGTCTTTTCCCCTGGAGAATTTGATTTTTGTATTTCCTGGGCTAATATTTATCCTTCAGACAGATTCTCCAGTTCTTGTTGTTTGTGGATATTCTGGCAGTGAACATCACTGTCCTACCATCAGGAAAGGTGCAGTAGAAATGGTAAACTTCCCTTTCCTTTCTCCTGAAAGGGAAGATTGAATAAATGTTGCTTTGGGATTCTCTCTCCCTGAGCATTACACATTATCGACAGAAACCTGCCAGAATATGTTTGAAATGTGCCTTTGTGTTTTAATACCTTGGGTTGTTTTTACTCTTGCAGGTGGTGAAGGATTATCCAGAACCCAGCCGCAGTCTCCCAGTGACATGCTGCCCGTACAGACTGGAAATGCAGTCTCTCCCCACGTTCCAGTCACAGTGGATTTGACACAGCCGATCGATAAGGGGACAGCAGATGAAGTGCTGGACCTGAGCAGTAGGTTAGCTGATCTGCCTCTGGAGGTGGGGGAGCAGAGTGCCAGCGTGGTGCTGTTGGACAGCTCCCTGTCACCAGCTGACACTGGTACAGCTGAGGAGGATGGCGGTGTTGGGGGTGACTCTCTCAGCGCAGAGCCAGGGCCCGCAGTGTGCCAGTTACCCACCTCTGGCAGCGTATTCTCCTCCCCGGTCCTTCACAATGGCCCACAGCTGCAGCTGTTTTCGAGTGAAATCCAGGGCGATGAGTCTGTGTGTGAACATTCTGCCTCCGAGGCTCTTTCTCCTGACTTTGAGGCTCCTTCTGACTCCAAACCCCTCTTTGAGTCTGGGTTCAACTTGGTGTTGGAAGAGACGATGGAGGAGGAGGGTGTGGATTCTGAGCGGCTGACAGAAGCCAAAGCACCGGCCGAGGGTGACTCGTGTTCCTCGATAGAGGCACAGCTAGGCCAGGCGGAGCAGCAGGCTGTGTCCCTGGATATGGAGTTTCCCAGCAGTGTGGAAGCAGATTCCTCTGACGTTCTGCAGCCCTGGAAGAGACACCGGGGGAGAGTGATTGCCAGTGACAGCGAGGAGGAGGAAACTGAAGGGGACCGTGAGCCTCAGGCCCCAGAGTTTGTGAGCAGTCCGATGGTGAAGGCTTTTACCATTACAGCTGCTTCCACTCCAAAAGGATTCATGTCGCCCCTTGCTGCTGTCCTGAACAAAAGCAGGAATCGCTCAGTGGCTTCCAGACGCTCAATAATCAGCCAGGTAATAGATGATGCGGAGGATCTGGATGATGCGGAGGATCTGGATGATGCGGAGGGTCTGGATGATGCGGAGGATCTGGATGACACTGCCCCTGACAGGGTGGGTGCCCCGAATGCCGATGAGGGTGAGACAGATGATGGTGTGAGCGACCAGAATGAAGCAGAGGAGAGTGCTGGCGGGCTGATCAGTGATCACAGTCCGAGACAGCCAGGAGAAGGCTCTGAGGAAGGAGCACGGACTGATGGGCCGGCCTTGGAGCTGGGAACAGGCAGCAGCGATGAGGGGGTGACTGGTTCGAGCAGCTCACTGACCGGGAGCAGCGAGAGGCCTGACAGCGAGGGGGAAGAGTCTGGGACATTTGACTCAGAACTGGGTTCTGGTGAGCAGTTGGAGACCTTCACCAAGGCATCGGGACAGCTGATCACCAGGAACGAGGCAGGCCATGAGGTGGAGCTTGTGCTGGGTGAATACGAGAGGCTGGTGAAGAGAGGCAAAGAACAGTTGGAGCAAGGAGACCTGAAAGCAGCTCTGAAGACTATGCTGCAAGCTTTAGACCTGCAGAGCGGAGATCCTGAGGTGCAGTTAATGACCATTAAACTCTATCGCCAGCTGGATCAGAGCTAAACCGGGGACAGGCTGTCTGCCCCATCAGACCCGTCTCCATTTCACCACCTCCTTTCCATTGCTGTTTGAGACAGTTTCTCACATCGCACTGCTGCAGTATTCGCACCCTGTCAGCTGAATGACACCTCAAATCCAGACAATCTGTTACACTTGAAGCTTAACGTCCCTGTGAAATCTTTCTGTTCTTTATTATCTTCTCCACTCCATCACGTCCCTGTGGCATGGGGCCATTTGCCTCCCATCTCCGCTGTGCTGCTGTATCCCTCTCCCTATGTCTCATAGACCCAAGTGGCTGAGCCCCTCACTGGGACTTTGTGTGTGAGAGAGAGACATCCCGTTTCCTAACAGAGTGAGGATTGTGCTATTCTGATTGAGGGCAGGTCTTCCCCCTGTGCTCCCAAGTCCAGGTGTTACCAGGAATATCCCTGGTCCTGTCCAAGGTGAGCTGATTTATCTGGAAGGTGAGTTGAACACTGGCCTCTGGTATTGGACCCCTGAGCAGTTCAGCCTGTGTTTAATACCTCCCTCAGTCTGGAGTTCAACACAGCACAGCACAGCTAACTCTGTGGGAATCCCTCATTAAACCCAAAGCCCGCTTAGATTAGCATCATCCTCCCACAGAATTCCCAGTACCCTCTTCCTGAGATAAGCAATTCATTCAATCTCGAGGATTGGATAGTTTGTGTTGTAAATATTTGGAATACTTTGTGATCTACTATATTTTGTCTTTATAACTTTGAATAAAATGAATATTGATAAGATGTGTGATGGTTTGAGAACTGGCATTAATTTGGGAATTGCAGTTTGCCCTGGTACATCGATTGGTTCACATCAGCCAGATGGGTGAGGGGAGGTAGGTCTAAGGGACAGAGGGGGCTGTCTCAACACCGGGAATGGGGAGAAGGCTGGTGGTAAGTGGAGTTTTGTCCTGGGGAAGGTTTGGTATTTAATTGAGTTGTGTGTACACATCCCTCTCACCACAACTGAAGCAGGAGGAGGCCACTTGGCCCTTCGAGCCTGCTCCTCTTCAATATGATCACAGCTGACCATCTAACTCGATCCTGTCCCAATATCCTTTGATTCCCTTTCCCCACGAGCTGTATCTAATTGCTTAAAAATGTTTTGGCTTCAACTATTTTCTGTGGGAATGAATTCCACAGATTCACCACTCTCTGGGTGAAGAAATTTCTCATGCCTGAATCCTCAGACTGACTCCTGGTTTTGGACTTCCCCAGCATCGGGAACATCCTTCCTGCACCTGCCTATCCAGTCCTGTTACAATTTTATAGATTTGAGATTCCTGCACCCCCCCACCGCCCCCGTCCCCTTCATCTAAACTCCAGGGAATATTGGAATATGTCAGAGGTTTACAGCATGGAAACAGGCCCTTCAGCCCAACTTATTCATGCAGCCCTTTTTTAAACCCCTAAGCCAGTCCTAGTGGTCCATATCCCTCTGCACCTATCTTATCCATATAACTCTTTAAATGCTTTTTAAAAGACAAAATTGTACCCGCCTCTACTACTACCTCTGGCAGCTTGTTCCAGACACTCACTACCCTCTGTGTGAAACAATTGCCCCTCTGGACCCTTTTGTATCTCTCACCTTAAGCCTATGCCCTCTAGTTTTAGACTCCCCTACCTTTGGGAAAAGATATTGACTATCTCGCTGATCTGTGCCCCTCATTATTTTAAAGACGTCTATAAGATCACCCCTCAGCCTCCTACGCTCCAGGGGAAAAAGTCCCAGTCTCTCCAGCCTCTCCTTATAACTCAAAGAACAAAAACAGCCTGGGAAACAGGTCCTTCGGCCCAACGAGCCTGTACCACCATTTTAACACTACCAGTCCCCCCCTCCATCCATGACCCTTAATCCATCGAGTCCTGGTAGCATCCTAGTAAATCTTTTCTGCACTCTTTCTAGTTTAATAATATCCTTTCTATAATACGGTGACCAGAACTGTACACAGTATTCCAAGTGTGGCCTTACCAATGTCTTGTACAACTTCAACAAGACGTCCCAACTCCTGTATTCAATGTTCTGACCGATGAAACCAAGCATGCCGAACGCCTTCTTCACCACTCTGTCCACCTGTGACTCCACTTTCAAGGAGCTATGAACCTATACCCCTAAATCTCTTCTGTAACTCTCCCCAGTGCCCTACCATTAACTGAGTAAGTCCTGCCCTAGTTCAGTCGACCAAAATGCATCACCTCGCATTTATCTAAATTAAACTCCATCTGCCATTCGTCAGCCCACTGGCCCAATTGATCAAGATCCTGTTGCAATCTGAGATAACTCTTCACTGTCCACTATGCCACCAATCTTGGTGTCGTCTGCAAACTTACTAAACATGCCCCCTATATTCTCATCCAAATCATTAATTGACGAATAACAGTGGACCCAGTACTGATCCCTGAGGCACACCGCTGGTCACAGTGGGATCAGTGCTTTTAAACAAAGCCACAACATTTGCCAATCTGCAGGCACCTTACCTGTGACTACTGATGATTCAAATATCTCGGCTAAGGGACCCACAATGTCCTGGGATATACTTCATCAGGTCCTAGGATTTATCTGCCTTGATATGCTTTAAGACTTCTGGCACCTCCTTCTCTGTAATATGTACACTCCTCAAAACATCAATATTTATATCCCCAAGTTCCCTAACATCCATGCTTTTTTCAACAGTAAATACTGATGAGAAATATTCATTTAGGACCCCTCCCAATTCATGGACCTGTCCAGATGCCTCTTAAATGTTGCTAATGTGCCTGCTCTCACCACTTCCTCTGGCAGTGCATTCCAGGCACCCATCACTCTGTGTGAAAAACCTCCCCCACACATCTCCCTTAAACTGTCTCCCTCGCACCCCACCCTGTCTGTGCCTCTCATCATTTTGTAGACCTTTATCAGGTCTCCCCTCAGCCTCTGTCTTTCCAGTGAAAATAATCCTACTTTATTCAACTCTTCTCATAGCCAATACCTTCAAGACCAGGCAACATCCTGGTGAACCTTCTCTGCACTCTCTCCAAGGCAGAAGTAGCAGAGGAGACCATGTGTGAGTGAAATGCTGCCCCTATGCACAATCTGTGCCCAGAAGAAGGGGTAATAAAGTGGGCCACCATGTCTCCATTTCGTAATCACCAAGATCCATTTATTTCAAGTGCCAGAACATGCTACATTCAAATACTAAACAGATCCGTATCATCTACAGTTCAAATTACAATAATGTACAGAATCTTCTGCAGTCTTGGCATTTCCCTTACCCACTGAGATGCACCTGAAAGTATTCAGCAGCATCAGAATGCATTCGTGGTGTGTACCCTACAGCTAAAACACACCTGGGAAAGAAACCGTACCCCACTGGCCAGCACACATTTCCTCTTCCCTCACAAACCTGGTCACTTGCCCAATTCCCCCTGCCTTTACAGGGAGACTGTCTGTTCTTGCTCTTTGACATTTGGAGCAGGGTAAGGGGCAACGTGACAAGGGAATCTGCACAAAAAACCCAGAAAAAGTTTGGCTGAGATCACCAATTCACCTCATCTGGGGCAGGAGGAGGTGGCTCTGGTGGTCGGGATAGTTTGTGACCCTCAGCCCTGTGACAAACCAGTCTGGGGACGCTGGTGGTAAAAAGTGCAAACAAGTCCTGGTGTTTGTTCTAGAGCAACAGAATACTGAAGCAGGAAATTAATGTTAAAATCAGATGGAACAATGAGAGCCAACACTTAACTGTGTGCACAGTCAGAGTGTCCATACTTACAGAAAGGGGATGGAGAAAGTGCAAAAAGTAATCTACAAAGTTGATCCCAGGACACACTCAGCAAAGGCTGGGGTTCTTTAGAAAAGGTGTATAGAAGAGTCTACAAAATCCATTCTAAGGGATGGGGCTGTGGCTGCCCACCACCCAGTCGCCATTCACGAGAATTACAAAGGAGTTTTGATGGACGTGGAAAAGTTCAACATCAAGAGGGCGTAAATTTATTTAAAAAAACCATCGACAGATTGCAGAGTTGAGCAGGAATTATATTTTCAGAGATAAGGAACTCCCAGCCCCATGGTGTGGCTGAATTAGCGAGCGCAGGGCTGGAGTGGGAAGAGGTTTGTCTGCAGCAGACAGACGGGCTGAATGGTCTGTATATCTGGAGCAGCTGTTTGTGGATCTGCACTGCCTGACAACCTACTGCAAAGCGTGGGGTCTCTACTCCGCTCGCTGGTGGCTAATGGGGAGTCTGCCCCCACCTCTCCCCCAGGTCTGAAAGCTGGGAAAGGATATGCTTTCCTTATGGAATAGGGCACAAGTCCCTCTCTGAGACTTCTGTGGCTGCCTAACTGCTGGCAAGATCCTGTAATGAGAGATTACAACACTCTGGAGGGTTGGGTTATGAGTTTCTCCTCCTTGTCTCGTGTTCTCTCTCTCTCCCCCATCTCCCCAATCCCTATCATCGATTTACCTATGACACATTAACTCCTACTAGATTGTTGATGCTTAACTTGATACAGGGAGCCCTGAGTGATCAGACTGTGACCCTCTGTCTCTCTCTCTCTCTGACGAAGGCTGGTGAATGATTAAACAACCGAGGTTATTCACATTTACAGACCCAGAATGTCAGCAACGTCAGAACAGGCCAAACGGCTGAAAAATGACCTTTAAAAATGTGCTTTCGGGGAGGCTGTGTTGACAGTACCTAAGACTCCGCTTCCTGCTGTTTCATTGGAACAGATTGTTTACAGATAATACAGACTGGTGTGCTGTTCTGGAGATGGCGGCACATTTCCCACTTCAGAACAAAATGTTACTGTGCCAACAACATGGTCTCTGACTAAAGGGGTGTCAGCTGCCGTGAGCACTGAAAACTCAGAGAGGGAGAGAGAGAGAGAGAGGCTTAATGTGGTGTTGGCGAGGACTCTGTGATAATTGGTTTTGAACCTGGGCTGGGTTATGCCTCACACCAAGGGAGACAGAAGGACAGACACTGGGAAAGTCTCGCTCCAAATCATTCCTTCATTTCTCTCTCACACTCACAGTTATTCAGAAAACCCTCAATGGCATCCCTCACAGCACGAGAGGTCTTGGACCTGGATTCTTTAACAATATTCCAGCATTGGTAAGATAGGCTGGTGTCAGGTTTAGTATAAATTAGACTCCATTACAAGTGTTAGTGAGCATCAGGGCGAGAGAGAGAGATATTCACTTAGCTTCCTCTAAATCATCACATTCCAGCTCCCATCTCTCTATGGGGTCCTCTTTATCAAATCCTACCCCACCCCCGCAACCCGCTATTTTAAATACATTCGGCCGGCCAGACAGAGCGATTTCAGAGAAGTCTGATTATACTGACCCTTTAATAATGACCAAATGCCCTGTCAGGGGATCAGCTCTGACTCAAACACAATTCAACTCCAGCCTTGTCCTGCGGTGAATGGACCGGAGGAATCTGAGCCCCCACCCCCTCCTCACAGCCCTCTCTGTCAGGGTGTCAATCCGCCACAGCTTAGAAATAGGTTGATCACAAAGCAAGGTTCGTGAGCAGTTGGATTCAATTCATCACATTTCACTTTGCAACCAGGTTCACTCAGCCCCACCCGTCAACACACACAACACAGTCAGACACACACACACAAACAACACAGTAACACAGTCAGACACACACACACACAACACAGTAACACAGTCAGACACACAGTCACACTCACAACACAGTAACACAGTCACAACACAGTAACACAGTCACAACACAGTAACACAGTCACACACACACACAACACAGTAACACAGTCACACACACACAACACAGTAACACAGTCACACACACACAACACAGTCACACACACACAACACAGTCACACACACACAACACAGTCACACACACACACACAACACAGTAACACAGTCACACACACAACACAGTAACACAGTCACACACACAACACAGTAACACAGTCACACACACACAGGCAGTCAGTCTCACACACACACACACACACACACAGTACCACACACACAAAACACAGTAACACACACACAACACAGTCACACACACAACACAGTAACACACACACACAACACAGTAACACACACACACACAAACAACACAGTAACACAGTCAGACACACACAACACAGTAACACAGACACACAAACACTGTCAGACACACACACAACACTGTCAGACACACACACACAACACACTAACAGTCACACACACACAGGCAGTCAGTCTCACACACACAAACACAGTAACACACACAAACACAGTAACACACACAAACACAGTAACACACACAAACACAGTAACACACACAAACACAGTAACACACACAAACACAGTAACACACACAAACACACACACAAAACACAGTAACACACAGTCACACACACAAACACAACAGTCACACACACACACAACACAGTCACACACACACACAACACAGTCACACACACACACAATCTGACAGACACACATGCCCAGGCAGTCCGTCTCACGCACGCGCAAGCAGTCCGTCTCACACACACACATACACACAGACAGGCAGGCAGTCAGTCACACACACAGGCAGGCAGTCAGTCACACACACAGGCAGGCAGGCAGTCAGTCAGACAGACAGACAGACAGGCAGTCAGTCACACACACAGGCAGTCAGTCACACACACAGGCAGTCAGGCATGCGTGCGCGCACACACACTGGCGCACGCACACACACAGGCAGTCAGTCACACACACAGACAGACAGGCAGGCACGTGCGCACGCACACCGGTGCACGCACACAGGCAGTCAGTCACACACACAGTGACACTCAGGGACATTTAACAACCTGCCAATTTGACGCACTCTTCAGTGCCCAGTCTCCCAGTCGATGGGAATCTGGGAATTCCCCGAGTGAAGCTGGGATAGGGGGTGGGGGGGGGGGGAATTCTGATTGGCAGGTGGAGAGCTGGGGGTGGGGAGGGGGGGAGCAGAGCGTGAGCGAACCAATCAAACACATTCCCAGAGAGGAGCCTGCTTCACCAGCACGGAAAGGCAGGCTGTAGCCTCGAACACTCAGCCCGCTGGGGTGACCAGCCAGCTCGTCACAGTGTGATCTGCTCAGGAAGCTGGGTGTAGAGTATTATTTATTAAAGTATATACAAGTATATCAGTCCTTCAGCCCAGGCCAAAGCCCCAGAGGAAAGAGACAAAGTGGGGGGGTGGGCGGGAGGGGTGTGGTTGGATGGTTTGTGGTATTTATTGATCACTACCTTTCCCCAATAGAGTGCACATAATCGCCGGCCACACAAATCCCCCGGCAGCCCCCCCCCCCGGCAGGCCCCCCCGGCAGGCCCCCGTCACACACTCAGCAGCCAGAAGAAGAAGAAGATGGCCACAAACAGGAAGAGGGAGTCCCAGCTGTTACTGTTGTTGCCCCGGTTCTGCCCGAAGAAGGTGTCCCAGTCCATGCTGCCATGGGGGGCGTGGTGTCGCTCGGTATCTGGGGGACAGAGAGGGGGGGGGAAATCAGAACAGATCACTGCAGGTCCCTAACCCTGACCTGGGGGGACGGGGCCGGAGCCCAGACCCACTGGTGGGGGGGGGGGACAGGGCCGGAGCCCAGACCCACTGCGGGGGGGGGAGGTCCAGGCTGAGGAGACGACACCCTCAAAACCGTGGGGAGGTAACCACCCCCGACCCCAAATAATTACCCCCCTTCCCTCCCTAACCCAGCGAGATAAACCCCCGCCAAACCCTGAGGAGTGAAGAACCCCCGTCTCCCCCAGGTGATTACCCTCCCTCCTTACCCCGGGGACAGATAACCCTCCCACACACAGTGCGTTAACCACCTCCCCCCCCCTCCTACCTCCCCCCACCTCCTACCTCCCTCCCGCTCACCTGCTCTCTGTCTGTTCTCACTCGAGTTGAAGACAGTGGTGAAAAATCCAAAGGGAAAAGCTCCGATTCCGAAGGACATGTGGAATCCCGCGTCTCCGAATCCCTGGAATCCCTGTCGGACACAAGGAGGAGATACGGCACTCAGTTGGTTCCATGTGGGGTTGAACCTAATGCTGGGTGGGTGGGTGGGGGGCGCGATGGAATGACCGGCACACGGTGTGGGGGTGGTGAAGTTATGGCGGGAACAGGGCTTCCGGGAGAATGGGGGAGTGTGACTGGGGGGGGGCGCGGGGGGGTACTCGGTGTGGGTTAAGAGCCGGGGAACAGAAGGAGAACGCGCCACGGTTAATCAGACACGACAGCTTTTCAAAAAACTTTGCCGTTTCCAGTAAACCAGGTTTTGATAAAGTTAGTAACAGGGAGAGTGTACGTAAGGAGCTTGTTCTGCCGTTACCCCTCTACTCTCCGGCTCTGTTCTCTGTCCCTGAGGCCGAGGCGGAGTCTTCAACCTGTGAGAAAGGAAGGAAACCATTCAGTAGCAGCCCCATTCCAACAGTAAACTACAGTCATCCCCCCGATCCTACATCTCCAACAGTAAACTACAGTCATCCCCCCGATCCTGCATCTCCAACAGTAAACTACAGTCATCCCCCCGATCCTACATCTCCCAACAGTAAACTACAGTCATCCCCCCGACCCTGCATCTCCAACAGTAAACTACAGTCATCCCCCCGATCCTGCATCTCCCAACAGTAAACTACAGTCATCCCCCCGATCCTACATCTCCAACAGTAAACTACAGTCATCCCCCCGATCCTGCATCTCCAACAGTAAACTACAGTCATCCCCCCGATCCTGCATCTCCAACAGTAAACTACAGTCATCCCCCCAACCCTGCATCTCCGACAGTAAACTACAGTCATCCCCCCGATCCTGCATCTCCAACAGTAAACTACAGTCATCCCCCCGATCCTGCATCTCCAACAGTAAACTACAGTCATCCCCCCGATCCTGCATCTCCAACAGTAAACTACAGTCATCCCCCCGATCCTGCATCTCCAACAGTAAACTACAGTCATCCCCCCGATCCTGCATCTCCCAACAGCAAACTACAGTCATCCCCCCGATCCTACATCTCCCAACAGCAAACTACAGTCATCCCCCCGACCCTGCATCTCCAACAGTAAACTACAGTCATCCCCCCTGACCCTGCATCTCCAACAGTAAACTACAGTCATCCCCCCGGCCCTGCATCTCCCAACAGTAAACTACAGTCATCCCTCCCGACCCTGCATCTCCAACAGTAAACTACAGTCATCCCCCCGACCCTGCATCTCCCAACAGCAAACTACAGTCATCCCCCCGATCCTACATCTCCAACAGTAAACTACAGTCATCCCCCCGATCCTGCATCTCCCAACAGCAAACTACAGTCATCCCCCCGATCCTACATCTCCAACAGTAAACTACAGTCATCCCATTGATCCCAGATACACAGGGAATAAACTCAGGCCCCACACACCCCACCTGGTCTATCCGAATTATAATCCCAACCCTCTTTGTCACATCAGGCGTACCCCTCCATGGTTATACTCTCTCCCGAGGTTCAGACAGACCAACCTCACAAACACTGATGTGGATCTGCCCTCTCAGGGAGAGGAACCACCAGACAGTCTCTGTAACAACTGTTAGCCTGATCAGTACAACCTGGATATTAACAATGTACCTCTCCACCAATGTCTACACAGAGACAGATCCCACCTGCGTGTACACAGAGATGGGATCCACTGTGGCGTGCACACAGAGATGGGATCCACTGTGGCGTGCACACAGAGATGGGATCCACTGTGGCGTGCACACAGAGATGGGATCCACTGTGGCGTGCACACAGAGATGGGATCCACTGTGGCGTGCACACAGAGATGGGATCCACTGTGGCGTGCACACAGAGATGGGATCCACTGTGGCGTGCACACAGAGATGGGATCCACTGTGGCGTGCACACAGAGATGGGATCCACTGTGGCGTGCACACAGAGATGGGATCCACTGTGGCGTGCACACAGAGATGGGATCCACTGTGGCGTGCACACAGAGATGGGATCCACTGTGGCGTGCACACAGAGATGGGATCCACTGTGGCGTGCACACAGAGATGGGATCCACTGTGGCGTGCACACAGAGATGGGATCCACTGTGGCGTGCACACAGAGATGGGATCCACTGTGGCGTGCACACAGAGATGGGATCCACTGTGGCGTGCACACAGAGATGGGATCCACTGTGGCGTGCACACAGAGATGGGATCCACTGTGGCGTGCACACAGAGATGGGATCCACTGTGGCGTGCACACAGAGATGGGATCCACTGTGGCGTGCACACAGAGATGGGATCCACTGTGGCGTGCACACAGAGATGGGATCCACTGTGGCGTGCACACAGAGATGGGATCCACTGTGGCGTGCACACAGAGATGGGATCCACTGTGGCGTGCACACAGAGATGGGATCCACTGTGGCGTGCACACAGAGATGGGATCCACTGTGGCGTGCACACAGAGATGGGATCCACTGTGGCGTGCACACAGAGATGGGATCCACTGTGGCGTGCACAGAGATGGGATCCACTGTGGCGTGCACACAGAGATGGGATCCACTCGCGTGTACACAGAGATGGGATCCACTCGCGTGTACACAGAGATGGGATCCACTCGCGTGTACACAGAGATGGGATCCACTCGCGTGTACACAGAGATGGGATCCACTCGCGTGTACACAGAGATGGGATCCACTCGCGTGTACACAGAGATGGGATCCACTCGCGTGTACACAGAGATGGGATCCACTCGCGTGTACACAGAGATGGGATCCACTCGCGTGTACACAGAGATGGGATCCACTCGCGTGTACACAGAGATGGGATCCACTCGCGTGTACACAGAGATGGGCTTTTGAAGATAGGAGACTACATGAAAGACTACAAGAAACTTTATAAATTATATAGAAGTTTCTTACAGCACCGTATGTGGAATTCACTTTGATGAGAATTGAATTACAACACAGACAGCTTTTCGGTGAGTATAATATTATTTTAAACAGAGAATCCTGATGTTACAGAGTGATACGCAGCAACATTAGTAGCAGCGTTATTCTCCAGTCTCTGCCGCAGAGTGCGGTGAGACACCTCTATCCCCCATGAGTTATTGTCACCACACTACAGGAGTTATACCTTCACCCTGAGACAGACTGGAGTGAATTCCTTCACTCTCACCTTCTAAAGTTCAATCACGAGACAATCCCAGTTCCTCCCCGGGGAAATCCCCCCCCCCCCAGTCTCTGTCCCACCCACCATCGCTGCTTTCCCCCTGCACCACTCTCATCTCCTCACCCATTCTTACACAGCACAGAGGGAGGCCATTGGGCCCACTGGGTCTGTGCTGGCTCTTAGGAAGGAGTAATCAAGTGGTCCAAATGCCCTTGTTCTCCCCGTTTCCCCCCGCGGCCCCCCCATCCCCTCCAGTATTTATCTAACTGAATGTGGAAGTTACTATTAAACCTTCCAGCAGCCTTTGGGACCGCGCCTTCCAGATCACAACAACTCCCTGGGATAAATAAATCTTCTTACTGCCCCATCCTCCCAATTCCAGCAACCCCACACCCCCCCCCAACTCTCCCCAGTGTAAATAACTTCTCTTCTCAAAAACCCTTCACCATTTTCAGTCTCTTGATTAACCCCCCCCCCGCCCCCACTTGATCTCTCAGGAGAACAATCCCAGATTCTTGAATATTATATCTGCATCCTCCCCCCACCCCTTTCTGAATGCTCGGCTGATTCTCACGCTCACTGCAAATGCCTTCAGCTCAGGGCCTACAGATTCACAAAGGCCCCATAGCCCACTCACCATGCCTGGACTGACGCCACCCTACATGGCAAGGTCTGGGCGGCGCTCTGCTTTTCCTCCCTGCCACCTTCGGACACCTCCCTCCGCAACCCATCCTGCCACCCCCTCCCCCCCCCCAGTCACACAGAGACAGCGAGCGCAGCGGGCACCTACCTGGGATCTTGCTGACTGCTGCTGCCTCGCCCATACAGGGGGATGACCTTCTCTTGACTGATGCCAGCTTTGCAGACGGGACACTCCTGTCGATTGGGTCGCATCTCCAGCCACTAAGGAGACACGTTGAGAAGATGACTCACCGGCTTGCCGTTCAGTTTGCGGCCCCTACTGTCCGCG
The DNA here is from genome assembly GCF_965287045.1 of Carcharhinus amblyrhynchos. Taxonomy (NCBI): domain Eukaryota; kingdom Metazoa; phylum Chordata; class Chondrichthyes; order Carcharhiniformes; family Carcharhinidae; genus Carcharhinus; species Carcharhinus amblyrhynchos. The sequence continues at coordinate 4,055,582 of NW_027649786.1, forward strand.
CGTGCGCGCACCCCACCGGCCGCAGAGCTGGACTCTTGTGGACAGAGCAACGTATCTGGTGGACCCTGAGAATCCTCACACACCCATCAGTGAACTATCTCCCTTTCCCTACACAAACCTACCGGAGATGGGGGAACCAGGGGGTAACGTCAAGAGAAGGAAAACAAGGGGAGAGGCTGTAAGAAACAGTGAGGTGGGCCTCAGAGGGAAAGAGAATGTAATAATGTCAAAAATCAGGGTTAATGTCAATGTGTGCGGATACACAGAATGTGGGAGGCACGGGGGGGTGGGGGGAGACACAGGGGAAATACAGCGGGGTGAAAGGAGCGGGGGAGAGACAGCAACTGAAGGTAGTTGGGTGTATTGGCAGTAACAAAATCTTTAGAGGTCTGGTTCAAAGAGCCGGATATCAAATATTCCCGGATACGTCCCGCAGGAAAAAGGGCAGAATCTATTTACAGGGAGTGAAGGGGCAGAATCTATTTAGACTATTGTAAACAATGGGCCGAATGGCCATCTTTTTGACGGACTATTCAGTAACTCGGTTACCCGAGTAAACACTGCTCCGTCGCCCCTGCCCGTCACACCTGGGATAACCCAAACATCTTCATTCTACACTTTAGTAATTCAAACACTCCCTCCCCCAGCCTAGAACAGTAAACCCTCGGTGGGGTGGGGTGGGGAAAGAGAGAGAGAGAGAGAGGGAGGAGAGGGAGGGAGGGAGAGAGAGGGAGGGAGGGAGGGAGAATACAATTCATGGAAAAATCCCTCCACGCACACTGAGGTGCGCCCACGCCCTGACCCACGCACCCCACACCCTGACCCCCCCGCGCCCCACGCCCTGACCCCCGCGCGCCCCACACCCTGACCCCCGCGCACCCCCACACCCTGACCCCCCGCGCCCCACACCGACATGTGCACTCACATACACAAGCTGAGAGTTATCACTCTCACCCAGCACCCTCCAGTCGCTCTCTGATCATTAGCAATGCTGTAGTTAAGTTTCGGAGTGTACAGGAAGTCTCACACTCACTCTCTCATAGGGGAATCCGACAAGGACTCTCTCTGCTGCTATTGGTCAGTAATGCCTCTTATTCTGGGGCGAGTGTCCCGAGGACACAGCCCTGAACTTCTCTTTTCCAAATCAATTCAGGGCTGTGAGTGTTTACTGCCCATCCCTAACTGCCCCTTCAGGAGGTGGGGGGTGAACTGCCTTCCTGAACCCACTGCGGTCCCTGAGGTGTAGGTACTCCCCAGTGCTGTTAGGGAGGGAGCTCCAGGATTTTGCCCCAGTGAAGGAACGGCCGATAGATTTCCCGGTCGGGATGGTGAGTGACTCGGAGGGGAGCCTCCAGGTGGGGGTGTCCCCCAGTATCTGCTGCCCTTGTCCTTCTGGATGGTAGAGGTGGTGGGTGTGGAAGGTGCTGCCTAAGGAGCCTTGGTGAGTCACTGCGGGGCATCTTGTAGATGGTAGACACGGCGTCACTGTGTGTGGGTGGGGGAGGGAGTGAGTGTTTGTGGGTGGAGTCGCGACCCAGCGGGGCTGCTTTGTCCTGGACGGTGTCGAGGTTTCTCGAGTGTTGTTGGAACCGCACCCATCCAGGGAAGTGGGGAGTATTCCATCACACTCCTGACTTGTGTCCTTGTAGATGGTGGACAGGCTTTGGGGGGAGTGGGGAGGTGAGTTACTCTCCGCAGGATTCCCAGTGGACAGGGTTCGGGGGGGGGGGGGGAGTGGGGAGGTGAGTTACTCTCCGCAGGATTCCCAGTGGACAGGGTTCGGGGGGGGGAGTGGGGAGGTGAGTTACTCTCCGCAGGATTCCCAGTCTCTGACCTGCTCTGGGAGCCCCAGTGTTTGTGTGGCTGGGTCCCGGTTCAGACTCAGGTCAATGGGAACCCCCAGGATGTTGACAGTGGGGGATTCAGTGATGGTTACACCATTGAATGTAAAGGGGACAGTGGTTGAAGGTCTCTCTTGTTGGAAATGGTCATTGGCATCTGATGTGGCACAAATGTTGCAGGTAAACCTTATCTCAATACATTCACCTGACATCTGATAATGCGGAACGTGGATGGTTTGATGAGGGGTTCAGTGCTGGGTCAGACCCTTGGCACTGGGATCAATCATCGCCATTCTGCCAATCAGCCCTTGGTGGTTCTGGATTAGATTAACTGCACAAACCCCCGCTCTGAGCAAGGGGAAGGTGCAGTGGGACAACAGCCAAGTGACGACAGCCAGGGACTGGGAGACCTCATGGGGAAAAGAGTCTCAAGCAAAACCACGGAGGAAACGTCTGAATCTTACCTGGTGGAGACATGGCCAGCTGCACATATCGCCAGGGATCCCGAGGGGGAGAGAGAGAGAGAGAGGAAAACACATATTAGAAATAGTGACATCAGAACCCCGGGCAGACAGCGAAATCAGTGCCCCCTGGGCAGACAGCAAAATCAGAAATCAGGGATAACCCAGGTAACTATAGGCCGGTGAGCTTAACGTCAGTGGCAGGTAAGTTGATGGAGAGGATTCTTAGGGATAGGATGTACGCGCACTTAGAGCGTTGCGATCTGATTAAGGATACGCAGCATGGCTTTGTCAAGGGGAAGTCTTGCCTTACAAATCTGGTCGAATTCTTTGAGGAGGTGACAAAAACGGTTGATGAAGGACGAGCCGTTGAGTCGTCTATATGGATTTCAGTAAGGCGTTTGACAAAGTCCCTCATGGTAGGTTGGTACAGAAGATTAAAGCTCATGGGATACATGGTCAGGTATCTAGATGGGTAGAGAACTGGCTTGCAAAGAGGAGTCAGAGAGTAGTAGTGGAAAGGTCCTTTTCTAGCTGGAGGTCTGTCACTAGTGGTGCGCCGCAGGGCTCAGTACTGGGACCTCTTCTCTTTGTAGTGTATATAAAGGATTTGGAAGAGAGGAGTAGGTGGTGTGATCAGCAAATTTACTGATGACACCAAGATGGCTGGATTGGCAGGCAGTGAGGAGCAGTGTCTGACAATACAGCGGGATATTGATAGGCTGGTATATTGGGCAGATACATGGCAAATGGAGTTTAATTTAAATGGATAAATGTGAGGTGATGCATTTTGGCCAGAATAATGTAGGGGGAGTTATACGGTAAAGGGTAAGCCCGTAAAGAGTATAGAGTCGCAGCGAGACCTGGGGGTGCAAGTGCACAAGTCTTTGAAGGTGGCAGTGCAAGTGGAGAGTGTGGTGAAGAAAGCCTATGGTATGTTAGCCTTTATAGGAAGGGGTATAGAATATAAGAGCTGGAGTCTAATGTTGCAATTGTACAGAACGTTGGTTAGGCTGCATTTAGAGTACTGCGTCTAGTTCTGGTCCCCTTACTACCGGAAGGATGTGGAGACTCTGGAGAGAGTGCAGAGGAGGTTTACCAGGATGTTGCCTGGTATGGAAGGACAGGGGTATGAGGAAAGATTGAAGAAATTGGGGCTCTTTTCCCTTGAAAGACGCCGACTGAGGTGGGATCTAATAGAGGTATTTAAGATTACGAAGGGTATAGATAGAGTAAACAGAGGTAAGCTATTTCCTATGTTAGAGACACACAGGACAAGGGGCCATGGGCTTAAGGTGAGGGGGGAGAGGTATAACACAGATATTAGAGGGAGGTTTTTCACACAGAGGGTAGTGGGGGTATGGAATGCTCTGCCAAGTAAGGTGGTGGAGGCAAACACGCTAGAGTCATTTAAGAGTAACTTAGACAGGCACATGACTGGGTTGGAGATGGGGGGATATAGAAGATTGTTTTAAATAAGGGTCATTAGCATTGGGGCGTCCCTGGTAATGTAAATGGGTATAGTATGATAATAATGTTTTTTTCCTTTTCGTTCACAGGTTTTAAGTCAGTCCGCCTCGGGTCCAACGAGGGGCATACACGCGATGGGTCGTACTGGGGCTGCTCTTGGTTGTTCGAGATTGGCCTAGTGCTTCATGTTGTTAGTGTGTGCCTAAACTGGACCAGATACTGGGCAAGACAACAGCTCAGTGACTATCGCTGTTTGCTGGGCAGACACATGGATTTGGACCGGTGTCTGTGGGAGTTTGCGCATTCTCCTGAACACAGCCTGAGGGGAAAATGGGCAATGATGCAAAATGAGGGGAAAATAAATTTGTGGAGGTGCCGAGGGGTGGGGACTAACTGGACGGGCTGAATGGCCTCCTGCAGTCTGTTCAAGTCTCGACACCGCCTCCCCGTCACCCCCCCGATCCTTCCCCCCTCCTCATGTC